>NC_056732.1:1391689539-1391822039 GCF_019279795.1 Protopterus annectens
AACCCCCCTTCCAAAAAAAAAACCTTCCCCTGAGAGAGGTGTCAGGACAACAATAATACTTGTTGTACAGCCAATTGTAATTGATAGATTCCATGTCCAGCAGACATGTGTGCGGAATGGGCAGCTATGTATGGGGCGTAATTTTTTTGTGGGTACAGAGTGCCCTTTTTTTTTTTTTTTCAGGTGAGAGTGGTATGTCAGGTGAAGGAAGTCGGTACAGCTGGGGAGGTAGGTTGGGTAGGTAAACAGACAAGACAAACAAGACGCATACAGGGGCGGTGTATGACACATGTGGGGGGGGTTACACAATTGATGGGGACGGAGGTTTGGATATCCAGAGCCCATGAGCCCACAGATGGCAACAGTGGAACTGATATCCCCACCCATAGGCAGTTGCCACTGTTCCTTCACTGCCCAGGATGGGGCTGTGCTGGGGACTGTGTAGGCCGGGCAACAGGCATGCCCGTAAGTTGTGCCACCCGTGCCTCAAGCTGGTGTAGGGGCTCGAGAACAGAGTCCCGAATCTCCCACGCACCACAGTCCAGACGCCACGGAGGGTGAGTAGTGGTTCTCCTCCGCCACACTTGCAGAGAGGGCGAGCCCCATCCCTGCAGCGCTTCCACCCGCAGGTGGCACAGGGCCACCGGAGGAGGGTCCAGACTCGGCACTAGTGCCAGGTGCACTCGCCAGCTGAGGTGGGAGAGGTGGGTCCGCTGGAACCCGCCTTCCCTGTCGTCCTATGTTTTGCATTATGTCATGACAGTTTGGGTTAGTGACATATAATACCATTCACAATTAGTTGTAACAGCATGCATTAGTATTCCCATTAACCAAACACCCAGATATTCACACCATTGAACGGCGTGCACAACACATGCATAATTTGAACAGCAATACACAGTCCAACAACATGCAGGGTTAATTGATGGCAACAGGCCATCAGGTTTGGATGTATGAACAGGGCAGATGCATCAACGGACATGCAAATATATATGACCCAACAGGACAAATGTCCAGGGGTGTTAATTGTGATTGCACATACCATTTTCACGTGGAATGGGTTATATGTGGTTATAGGGTGGGGTGAAGAAAATAATATTAACACCTTCAAATACCAATACATATGCTGTACATTTCTAATAGCTACAGATATATACACACTACTGTTCTAACTACAGTTTCCTATATGATAACTATTTCAACTTGGTGATAGGACTGTTACTGCAACATCAATATACATTTTATTGTTCTTCATACACATTCATATCTAGCTTTGTTCAGCTACATCATCCTGCTACATTTGCTTTATATAGCTGTAGACAAGTGTGGATGTTTGGTATATCAGACAATCATACTATCTGCATATTGCAGACTGAGAGCAACATATCCAGATTTTGGGATACACATTCCAGATGCAGCAACACTTTGAACAGATTTCGCTGTTTGGTTTTGATTCTCACATGCATTTCATTCTGTCTTGACTGCAGTATACTTTATTCAGGGGTTATTACTACTGTATTGCTGGATTCATGACACTTTCTCACACTCTCTCACTTGTTTTCATTTTACTATTCAGGATGGTACTTACTTCTAGGCTTTATTGACATGTTTTACCTGTAGTTATTACAATCCTTTCCAGCAGTCTCACTTCTGTCATGTTTCAGTATTTCAACAGGGATATATTTCACACATGTGATTTCATCATCTTCTGCAGCTATACTTTTCAGCCTGCTGCAGGTTGTGTACTATTTTCTTACAGGTGGGGCATTTTTATTTCAGAATTTATGTCAGACATTTTCATTTTTTTGTTTGGCTTACAGGCTGCAACACACTTTTGTAATCAAGCAATACTTGCAGACACTTTCACACTGTTACTTGCACATTTTATTCCTTAGTGACTACACTGCACTCTTTTGCTGACTGTCATACTTTTATATTTCTTTACAGTTACTGGTAGTGGATTACTGACCTGCCTGGTGGCGCAACCGCACCAGCCTATCACCATAGGCTCTGCGGTTCACAGAACGGACACCTGCAGCTGTAATATAAATGAAATAATATTGGAATACACATCTCCATAATATCAGCTAGTTTAATTTCTTACATACATAATTAAATGTAACTTACTCAGTAGTGGGGCATTGGGCATTTGCCGGGCCTCCTGGATCCAAAGGTTCAGTTGGTCCTGCTTGCATCTCTTCAGGTCCGCATGGTGGTGACGGACCTGCTCACCAGTCCTTGGAATCCCTGTGGCACTGGTGAGATCATGAGCCAACCGGTCCCATGCCTCAGCCCTGTATGCTCCCCAGAGGACCTGGCCCTGCATGAGTTGGGCCTCATGATTGTGGACTAGGAGCCAGACCATGTACCTGGACTCCTCAATGCCCCACCTCTGTGCTCGAAAGCAACTACCCTCTCCTACTCCTGTCATTCTGCCTGCAGTTCAGTTCTACAATCGTTTATGCTGTGTATTCCCACCTATGGGGCTTATATAGTCCGTTTTTCCCGCACATATCTGTGATTGGCCATTTTGGAATTGTATCATCTTCAGTAAACCTGCATTGTCATGCTCCAGTTTGTATTCATTCCTATATATTAGCTATTATTGCATTTATAGGTACTGCTGTCATGGCTTAGTGGTTTGGTACCTTGACTATGGTGTATAGTATCCTGGGTCGAACCTGGCCACTACTTTTTATTTTTTATGACTGTCTAGACATGCTGAGGGGTGTGTCTGTGTAAAGGCAGTTTTGATACGGCTTGCTCAACGTTGCCTGTCTGTTAGCTTGTTTGCGTGGTGCGCAGCTCCGCGCAAATGGGGTACGCTGGTTTAAGCCTCATTTGGCTATCAGCACGCATATTACGCTCAGCTCAGCTAGGGGCACATAGTTTCAGTGTGTTAAACCACTGCTTAGCTACAGGCACTCATTTTGCACCAGTTAAACCACTGCTCACCTACGGGCAGATGCACTCACCCTGTTAAACTGTAGCTCAGCTATGGGCACATCTGGCATTTTTTATTGTTTTGTTACCTCACATTTCTTCAATATAAATGGGCTATTTCATTACATTTTACATAAAATGTGATTTTATGTGTACATATTTGTCAGGGACTTGTTTCGTGCTTATTTTGCTAAAAATAAAAATTGGTGTTGTGGGGGCTCGAACCATGAATGCCTGCTCTTCAGCCAACATCTCTACCGCTACGCTATTGCTTCTTGGCTTACTTTGCATATTTAGTTCTTATATGCTTTACCACTGACTGCTAACTGTAGCTGCGCTATGGGCAGCCTAAACGAGCAGACTCACGGTTAAACATCTTTACAATTTAAAAAAAAATTATGTGATGTTCATTTGTAAATTTTATGTTCGTAGTCTGTGAGGACATGTGTTGTGTTGTGTTTATTCACATTTCCATGGACTCTGTCGTGGGTGTTTACTTTGGGCACTTTTACTCTTCTGGGGGCGTGTCCGCTTACAGGGCTTGGCCTACGGACACGCCCCCTACTGTCTTACATGGACCGTGTTAGCCTTAGGTGTGATTCAGCATGCTCTCATGAATATGCAGAGCATGCTGACATCACTCCGTTTAACTGCAGCCTCCGTGTATGAGTTATAACTCTTACACGGAGGCTTCGTGAATCCTGCCCAATGTCTTTAATATGAGGTGAAGAAATATAAAATTGTGTATAAATAAAGTGATCCCTACTCTTTTTAGTAAGTGCCGTGGGATCTTTTATATCCATCTGAGCTACCATCAACTCAGGCAGATGTGACCTTGGTTCAACATTTCATCTGAGAGACAATACGCTTTGGAGTGCAGCACACCCCTTACATCACACCGCAGTGTCAGCACTGGAAAATGAATCCAAGTACATGGACTTCTGAGACCAGAACCCTTAGCTTTTGGATCTTCTAGCACCAATGGTGAGTGTGCTAACTGTTAATCAACTGACACTGATAAGGTATTATCTCTTTTCAACTCTGCTGAGTTTATTATAACAAATAAGGTGTTTATCTCCTTCAGAAATTTGTGACAAGACTGCGTCACTGCTTACATTTGAGGCATTAGTGAAGACAATAAATGGCTTAGTGGTATCAGGAGTTAATAATACGGAATCAGACCAGAATATACACTTTCATTTATTAAATGTCTGTTCTGTGGTATCTGTCAATTTGCTATTCAGTGGTGCCTTATCCTTAGTAAAGTCTACTGGGGGAAAGTTGGGTTGGCAAAGTTTGAGATGAACTTTCAGCATTAACTGGCTATTCCACACAAATCCTTGCCTGTCTCTTAGTATGAGGTTGTATGGCAGTTATATAATGCATCAATCTTCTCTGTCTGTTGTTTTACTAATCATCTGCTTATTGTGTAGCCCAAATAATGGACTGTTGACATCCACATCTTACATTTCTCAGGGTTTGCCAGCAGTCTCATCTTGCATAAGGAGTATGACGTGGTCTGGACCTTTAGGAAGTAGGTTTCTCAGTCTTCACAGAAGAACACACAAAGGAAGGCCATGGAATATCTGATGTGTGGTTTAAGGACTCTGTTTATTAGTCTCTGGAAAAGGTAGTAGGTACTCTATAAAGACCAAATGACTCTATAGAGAAATAGGCCATTGGGTGTGGAGAACACCATTTTCTCACTGGAAGCAATGGCTAACATGATTTGCCATTATCCCTTTATTAAATTTAAGGTGAATACAGATCTTGCCTTACCTAATCATTCATCTATTTTGCTCACTCAAGGCATAATGTAGGAATCAAATCTGGAAATGCTATTTCGTTTTCTGAAACTACTGCAAAACCTTCTAGATCTGTTAGACTTGGGGGCTAGTATCATGGGGTTATTCTGCTCACTCATTCTGAGATTCTTTTGTAGCTCTAGGTTTGAGCATTTTTTTCTGTACCTCTTCATTAATATTTGGTGTTGGGACTCCTGTGTGCAGTGTATCCAGTATGGCTTTAAATATACATTTTTTGTCAGACAGAGGTTCAATATTATACCAGATTTAATTTGTTCTGCCAAGTAGCTCTGAGAATATATCCATATTTTTATGTAAATATTGTTTAACAACTTTGTTTATGAGACACCAAGAAGGATACATCTAGTCTGACTTCAAGACACACTGAGGGAGTCCTGGGTTCTGTGAATATGTTACAAAAAATGTAGCTTCTTTCCAAGACATAGAACATGTATTTGGTGTATCTTCTCTGGTTTCCTTTTTTTTCTTTGTCTCACTTTATAGTTTACTACACTTTTGTATAACTTCAAAAGGCTCTTACCACTTTGCTAGGAACTAGTTCATAGCAGATGTCACTGATTCAGTTACATTACATCCCGCTTTAAACAGTCTATTTATGAGCATATCTGTTATATGCATTTTGTTTTTGTCCCTAGAGCTTTTTCATATGCACCATCATTAGAAGCATTGCAATGCTTAACTTTTCCTGAAAGTCAGCAAAGGATTTCACCATGCTTCTAAAGAGGGTGTTTTCTTCTTCCTATGTTTCTTTCACTATACCTAGTAAGCCTCGGGTATATCTACTGTATAAGAATTTAGAGGATAAACCCAGATGGAGCTTGGGATATCCCCCACAACAAAAAGAAGAAGGGAAGTAGTTAGTTCCAGTTTTCCCATCCAGTTATATAGCTTTCCTCAACATGGACTTTAAAGTTTTGTTAAAACATTCAAGTAGCCCATGTATTTTATGGTAATATACAGCAGTCCCCACCTGTTTCACCTTAAAGAACATGGAAAGCTCATTCATTACTTTAGACGTGAATAGGGTGCCATGGTCAAATTTCTCAGGGTGTTCCTCCTTAGAGAAAAGTAGTATTAGTTATTTTGTTATAACTCTGGATTGACTCAGCAAGCATACCACATTAGGAAAATTGTTTACTTAGTCAGTGATCACCAGTGACCTCTACAGGATTTTACACATGTACTGCAACTGTGATGGTGACCCGTGGTGGTGGTGCTACTGTAGCGTTGTTGCCTCACAGTAATACGCTGTCTGGTTCGATTCTCAGCTACAGCGTCTTCTGCGTGGAGGCATGCGTGAATGGGCGTACCTTCGTTGAAAGTTGTACGTCAGGGCTAGTAACTCGGCATGTAAAAATCAACTACCAATCATTAGCGGACCGGAGTTCCGCTGTGGCGACCCCTAACCGGGAAAAGCCGAAAGACACAACAACAACTGCAACTGTGATGGCCATTATGTATTTAATAGAAATGGGAATTCTGATATAGGTATGAGTATCAAAGGGTTATAAGGCCTGGGTTAGGTGCCATTTTTAACATTCTGGGCAAACTGTAAATTTTTTCTACTTTCTACATAGTAGCAGGTCAATAAACTCCAGACAGACTACTAGCTTTTGTCTGATTTATCCAGAGATGTTCAGTCATAATGTGGCTATGTGCCAGTTTCAGTATATGTACTCCGAAATTCTTAGTGAACAAAATATGGGTATTTGTTCCCTTGGTTTTGTCACCCTGTAGAAAAACTCATTTTTATTTCAAAGTATGGATATCAAATAGGACTTTTGTGATCAATTGCTCTGCCTTCCACTCAAGCTACATTATGTCTCTCTGTGTAGTCCTGCTCAGTCTGTTGTACTCAGACTGAGTTTTTTAAAACTAATATAGCTTATTTGATAGTCTGTCAGGTCAATGTGTCTTTCTTTAGGGTTCTAATATGAAGGGAGCAGGAGTAGCCTCTTCTTCCCCCACAAAATCAGCCACAGCTTCCCCCCACCTGACTCATCCTCAAAAAGGGCGTAGCTCATGAAAGTACTGTTCATTTGCTTGCAGTACTGCACTTTTCCTTTTATACATTTCATTGTTATTCCTGCTTGTCCTGGTCTCGTTTCATTATCTAATTGTATCTCTGCTCTAGTATAGATGAGAGAACCATAAGACTGTTTCTTCTTGAGTTCCTATACCTATTTCTTTTCAGCTAACTGTAGCTCCCTCTGTATCATGTTTTGTACTGATTTGTTTTGTAGATTTTACTACTGGAGTCAAAGTATCAGATCTGTCCATTCTTTCTAGTTATTCCCAATCATGCATGCCTTTGGAAGCTTCTAATTCCACAGTTTTGTCTTCAATGGATCTGTGTATCTCAGAGAACACATCAGATAACACACCTCTCACCACATATTTCCATATTTCTTTAAACTGAAGAAAGTACAGATGAATTATCTCACTGTGTGCTAGATTTGGCACTATATTTACTGAGCATTGTACTTTCCCTAAAATAATTTGAATTTCTACATAGATTAGAGGGTACTCTGTCTCTCTCTTGTCTGCATGCACATGCATTACTTCAATTTTCTGGTTACTGGTACTTTTATTATTACACACATATTTTGATTTAACTGGTGTATTAATGCTGCTGAGTCTAAAATCCTAAAAATTAATTTCCTTCTGCTACAACAGTACATTTCATATGTTTGGCAATAATATAATGACAGAATGCTTACTCTCCACTCCTGGAAGTCAATACATTAGAATTATCACATATCAGTGATGTACTTTCAGATACACTTTGATTAACAGCTTGCTAACTAATATTATTAGTTATTAAAGATACAACTTTGCTACAATTATCAGTGCAATACATTGATATATGCCCTATCTTTGAACTTTTGAAATAAACCCATTTAGATGACAATTCTTTTGTCTATTTATGGGCATTGACACATGCTTAGGTGAGGGCTTGTAGCTAGCTCTTGGTGCAGACAAGTCAGATTCACAGGTTGCATTTTTGCTTACTAATAAACATTTTGCTAACGCAAACTATTGGTCAGAAAACTTAGGGTGACAATGAATTAGTCACTTTTTTAAGCAGCTAGGGAGTTGTTTTTCTTTTGGCTTTTCCCGGTTGGGGGTCGCCACAGTGGAACTCCGATCCGCTAATGATTGGCAGTAGATTTTTATGGTGCTGAGGTGCCAGCTCGACGCCCAACCTTCAACGGAGGCACGTCCATTCACGCATGTCTTTTGAATGCTACTCAACCGTGGGGAGGACATGCAGACTCCACACACAAGGCACTTCAGCCGAAAATTGAACGGGAGAACCTCTTGCTGTGAGACGACAATGCTACTGCTGCAGCACCGCGACTTTTTAAGCAGCTAGGGAGTGCCCTTTTAAATTTGTCTAGTGCTATAATTTCCAAAATATTGTTTACATTACATAGATTAGGTTTGGTTATAATATCAGAATATGAATTAAGTTAGTAACTTGTGCGCATACCACTTTATGCATTCACAATATTCAGTTATGCTACTTAAGGGCCTGTACTTCAGGTGAGGCATTAGCTCTTGCTAAAATTTAATTCTTTAGTCTTATATAGTCATGTGCATCACTGTCTCATATGTAATATGTATGTGCATATATATATATATATATATACACACACACACACACACACACACACGTTTACTGTCATGTACTTGACTCACAGGTGGTCGAGTCTTTGTATGCTCAAAACCATTCCATGAAAGTTGGAATGCCAAATTCCAGTATAACAGCACAAACACTAAACCTTGAAACTCCCTACTGCTCTGGACCTAAGAACAAGCATTACCATGGGTTCAGAAGAGGTGAGGTTGGACAGATGGCAATGTCGTTTTCTGACAGTCCTCTGTAGAACTTGTGCAGATGGACTTGACCGTCTGTAAGTCGATTTAATTATAGTTAACCATATATATATATATATATATATATATATATATATATATATATATATATATATATATATAAAATATATATGTGTGTGTGTGTGTGTGTGTGTGTATGTGTAGATGTATATATATATTGTATACAGGCTTTGAGTTGGCTTTCAGTCAAGTGTGATGGCAAATTTCTCACTCACTTTGCTTGGAACTTGCCATCCCTGGTTGTAAACCTTTTAAAAGCTACAAGGCCTTGACATCATTCTATTTCCAAGGTATGTTGGGTTTCATAGCACCCAGTGGGGTGCATGATTTGTTCTCCATTATGGCTGTTTATTGCTGCAGATTGAGTAGACATAAACCAGTTCCTTTCTACATGCAAGTTAAAGATTTGTCAGTAGATGTGACAACTTTTACCAGGGTATCAATAGTTTTCATTCATTACTATTAGGAAGTTAGAGAAAGCAGTGATAGTTATGGTTAGACTGAGAGTAATAGACCTTGAAATATGTAGTTAGACTTGTGTTTTTATGTATACATTCAGTTTCAGGGAAAGGCAGTTCAGTAGAAAGGAAACGTTAATCTTGCCGTCTAAGCTTCAGATGTGCAACTCAAACAAACCTTAGGCCTCAGGTTAGCAGTCCCTGATTAAACAGCAGTCCAGTCACTGCTGGGGAGGTTACATGAATATTTATTTATTTTATTTTATTTATTTATTTAACATTTGTTTGATGGGAAAGTCCAACTGGACACAGGTCCTTTTTCAGCAGAGGCCCGGGGGGGGAAAGCTTCATGAGTAACAGTAAATTTTCATGCACACATTACAATAATCAAAAAAGTATAAAGTAAACAAAATGTAGTATACATAAGAACATACAAATTTGTTACATCTTGACAACAAAGCCTAGGCTTTGAACATAGCTAGTACTATTTGTAGGTATGACTTTTGTCAAGATATAAGGTTAAGACAGGTCGGTAGGAACAAAGGATTGAACACCGGGAAGAAGTTGGATATGTTTTGGGTACACTGTGATGTATCAAAGCACTCATGAGGGGTTAGTATAGGAACATAGCCACTTATTTTTTAGATAAGCTTTAAGTGATGGCTTAAAGTGGTTAGTGGATGAGATTGAGAGAATGGAGTTAGGAAGGGAGTTTCATATATGAGATATATAGTTGGAAAATAAATATTCTCCTGCAGTGTTGTTGGTCTTGGAGATGGTAAGTTCTTGTTGTTAGAGTGAAGTGGTCTGCTGGAACTGTACGGAAGGATGAAATTTTGTAGTGCAGGGGTTCTGGTTGGTTATGTTACAGTTTTATGAGTTAGAGAGAGTTGGTTGTAAAGAATAATGTTGGGAAGCCCAAGCCAGTCTAGTATCCTTAAAGCTGTACAGTGATGTGTTCTATATGGGCAGTCAGATGCATGCTTCTAGTTTAGATAAGTCAGTTTTCCTTAGATTAGTTAAAATTGGAGAGGCATATAGTAGAGTGGAGAGCAGATGGGCTGTTGCTAATGTAAATTTGGCCATTGTGGTCAGGAATCTTTTGTGCCTATATAGACTTCCAAGTTTCATATGGACTTTTTTTATAGTTAGGGAGACATGCAAGTCAAATTTTAGGGCATTGTCTATTTCCACTCCAAGAAGCTTTGTATGGGTTGTCGGGGAGATCACAGTATTGTCTTTGGCTATTATGTTAAATGTTGGGCATGAGATAGATGTCTTGTTAAGATGAAAGAGTAATAATTTAGTTTTGTTTGGGTTCAGGATTAGATGGGCATTGACTAACCATGTTTCAACAGAAGTGAAAGATTCCTGTGTTTGAGAATGAAGAGTTGATAGAGAAGTGGCAGCACATATAAGTGTTGAATCATCTGCATACTGTATTATAGAACCATGTGGAGTAACTGTGTGTAGATTATTAGTAAAGAGGGAGAAAAGGAGAAGGCCCAAGATAGATCCTTGGGGGACACCAATGGATAAAGGAAGGTGTGGAGATAGTTCACCCTGCCATAGAACAGATTGTTGATGGCCAGATAAATAGTTATGAAACCATGCTGCAGCAGATGGTGAGAAGGATAGTTCAGTTAGAACATCTATTAGTTTGGAATGGGAGACCATATCAAAAGCTTTTGATAGGTCTAGAAAGATGGCAGATACAAAGTTGTTATTTCTGTGATGATTTATGACATTAGTGAAGGATAAGAGAGCTGTAGTGGTACTATGTGATAGGTGAAACCCATGCTGAGTGTTTGCGAGAAGGTTATTTGTTAGTAAGAATTTCATGACCTGGAGATGAATACACCTTTCGAGTAGTTTAGAAAAAGGTGAAAGAATAGCAGTTGGCCGATAGTCTGTCAGTTCTGTGGAAGGTTCCCCCTTTATGAAGTGGAATTACATGGGAAATCTTCCACAGTTGAGGGACCTTGTTTTTGAGAATGGATCTATTTATAAGGATTGATACTGGGAAGGCTATAGATTCAGCTGCAATTTTGAGGTATTCAGTGGGTAAGTTATCTATGGCAAGTGTAGTAGGTTTTAGTTTTTGTAGTAGTTTTTGATAGTGGCTGTAGGAACTGGGAAGAAAGAGAATGAGGAATTGATAGTTGTAGACTTGGCTGGATTGGTATAAGGAGTAGGAGTTTGCTGTTTGGAAAGGGCAATTATAGATTCAGTAAAATGTTTGTTAAAAATGGTACCTATGCTATCGGAATTGTTATGGATGTTTGGCGTTGGTGTAGTAGATTTTCCTGGGTGAAGGATTGAGTTTATAGGTGTCCAGAATTTTTGAGGTTTTGTTTATGTGTGTTTTGAATGTTATGATATCCTGTTTTTATTTGTTTTTGTTTTTTTGCCTTATTTCTAAATTCTTGATACTGTTGTTTAGAAACTACTGTGTTAGTCTTATGCCATAGCTCCCAGGCTTTATCTCTAGTTTTCAGAAGGGCCCTAGTGTCTCTGCTTAGCCAGGGGGCATAGTTTGATTTTACTCTGATGGTTCTAACAGGGGCATGTGAATTTAATATATCTAAGAAAGATTTATTAAAGTGGTTCACTGCATCATCTAGGTCAAGGCATTTGAGTGGAGTCCAATTGCACCTTTGTAGGTCAGCTAGGAAGTTGTCAAGATTAAAGTTATGTTTTTTTCTGAGTTGTTTAAACATAGTAGGTTTTGGTGGGAATATGTGTTGTTGTATAAGAAATGTGGGTAGGTGGTCGCTCAGACCATCAGGAAGGCAACCTAATTGGAATGAGTGAGAGAAGTTATTTAATTATATCCAATCCAAGGTGGATTGTTTTTTTACTAACTTTATCTGTTTGGGTAGGTTCTTGAATAGTTTGTGTAAAACCATGCAAGTTTATGTGATGGGGGGGGGGGGGGTGATCTATATCACATGCAAACCAGTCTAAATTAAAATCACCCAGTATGAATGTCTCCTGACTAAGGGTACAAACCAGTCTAAATTAAAATCACCCTGTATGAATGTCTCCTGACTAAGGGTACTACTTGTCCAGTGCAATAGACATTCTAAAACTGGGACATTATTTCCAGGTGGGATATAGCAGCCAATTATATTGTTTTTCTTGAATTTATGGTTAGTGTAGTATAGATGATTTCTGCACTGTCCAGTTGTGGGGTTTTGCATTCAAGGAAAGTTAAAGTGAGATGGTCTTTACAGAGGACAACAACTCCACCTCCTCTTTTGTTGAGTCTATCCACTCGTAGTATGGAGTAGACTTGGGATAGTATTTCATTATCTTTTGTACTTGGTTTTAACCATGTTTCAGTGATTATGACTATGTCTGGGGAGTATGTAGCTAGAGTGGCATGGAGGATGTCCAGTTTGTTGACTATACTTCTAATATTAATGTTCATTAGCAATAGGTCTAATTTTTTTCTGTTTAGGATTGGATATGTGGGGGTGTTGGGACAAGAGTGATTAGATGGGTTGGTGTTATCTGAGAGTGGTCCAGGGTTTGGGTGGATGTCACCACTAAACAGTAGCCTAGAGGCAATGTTGGTAATTAGTTTCAATCATATGATAAGTTCATTGTTGAATAACTGAGGATTATAGTGGCTTTATTTAGTAGGTATTAATTTAATGGAAAATATTGGAGGCTAGTAATATTGACAAGCGTAGGACTGATGGTGAGATATGTACATGGAGTAGTATGGTAAGGTGGGGTTTTGGTGTGATGAAAAGTGGGTGTCTGGAATGTGTTGTGGTGATAACTAGTGAGGTGAGATAGTAATATAAGTGTAGTAAGAAGTGATAGGTGAAGCACAAGCATGGTATAGGTCTAGGAGGAGGAAACGGGATAACAGGAAGGGCGTCTAATTGGATGGATAGAGTGAGGGGGTGTCTGCCTAGTGCTCAAGAGTAGAAGCACTGAGGGCGGGTGGGATATGAGGGCAGGGTACGGGAGCGGAGTCAGCCTGAAGGGCAAACGGAGTGGGCAGAGCAACCCCAGCAGGAGGGATTCCAAATAGAAATGAAAAAAAAAAACAATCAGGAGCCAGGAAATGTAAGTAAGACAATACACTATGTTAGAGCTTTTCAGCTTACAGAAACCAAATGTCACTAGGAAGCTCTTTAAGGATGAGTAGAGCTAAGGGAATTGGCACTAAACTATAGGTTTGTTTTGGAATACTTTTAACCTTAGACTCTGGAGCTCACCTGTTTGTATACAGAGGGAATAAGGAACTTGCACAATTAGTAGAGTATGTTCCTACTTAGTAGCTGACTTCATTAAAGCTCTCCAAGTTAGAAGCTGAATGGAGCTAAATGCAGCTGTGCTCACCTCACAATGATGGTCACAAAGTAAGAGAAAATTGTTAAAAAACAATTCAATGACATTCACCTAATAATTAATTCTCCTGGAAGGCTTGTGTTTAAAAGTTGAGATTTTCCAGGGCTGATTTGAGCTTTTGCTGAAAATTTGTTTCAGAACCGAAGGTGGGTGGGTGGGACATGATCCCGAGGCATGTGGATGGCCCGAACAAAAGAGGAAAAATAGAGTGTGAGCTGACAGTGAGTAGTATAGTTCTAGGAGAAATGGAGACAATTAGGAAAGTAGAGGATATTAGTCAGAGAGTGATGGAAGGATTATCAGAAGACAGAGTTGGTACAAGAAATGGTACAATAAGTAGGTACATAGATAAATGTCAGGGGAAGAGTAAATAATCACAAACAATAAGAAACGGTGTCTAGGCAGATCATTACAGACAAATTTAACAATGTACTAAGTCAAATAGGTAGAATAGAATCCATGCAGGCATGATATTATAAATGTCAGTTTGAATATGCCACTTTCTGCCTTTATTCTTTATCAGTTTGTCAAAATATAAACTGCTATTAACAATTACATTTATTTTACTATATCAACAGAAAAGGCTAAGTTTTCTACTTTTACATTTTGGGAGCGGTAAATTAAAACAAGACACATAGTTTTAAATCATTATTCACTTCATTAGTCCACTTTGTGCCACAGCACAGTTCAAAAGAACAAAACTGTACTTAAAAGAAGTTAAGATGTAGCACAGTATAACACTCCAATAGTCTTTCCAGCTTCGAGACAATAGCATGCTTGCACATTGTAGAAACAGTTCCTCCCAGTCTGTCTGGTTTAATAGGAACAACAGCTTTCTTTCTGTAGGTCATAATACTTCTTCTCCAGCCTTTCCAGGATTAAAGCAAGCTCACTTCCTTAGACCAGAGTAGACCTTTTCGAAATTTCTGTTATACTTCTCTACCCAGGTGAATTGATTAAGACTCTTCTAACCTACTCCACTGGAATCTGGAATCTAATTTTATGCATTAGTAACACTTCTGTTATACAACGCAAAGTGGGTTGCTTCTATTTAGTTACCTAGGAGACCTGGCTCATTTTGAGTTTGTCTTTCTGCAGGGAATTATCGATATTTCCCTTCAGTAACCTAACCCCTGGAAAATACATCAGTTACTCTCTCTAATTTCTCCAAGTGTTTTGGGTTTCTAATACCATGATGGTAATGGACCCCATTCCTAAGTCAAAGTGCGATTAAAGTTCATGAAATTAGTATTGTTTCAGTCTTTAATATTAGCCAGAAGTGCTCTTCTCAGCACTCTTCTAACCTACTCCATTGGAATCTGGAATCTAATGTTATGCATTAGTAACACTTCTGTATTACAGCGCAAAGTGGGTTGCTTCTATTTAGTTACCTAGGAGACCTGGCTCATTTTGAGTTTGTCTTTCTGAAGGGAATTATCAGTATTTCCCTTCAGTAACCTGACCCTTGGAAAATACATCAGTTACTCTCTCTAATTTCTCCAAGTGTTTTGGGTTTCTAATACCATGATGGGAATGGACCCCATTCCTTAGTCAAAGTGTGATTAAAGTTCATGAAATTAGTATTGTATCAGTCTTTAATGGTAGCCAGAAGTGCTCTTCTCAGCACCTGCAATGTGTCCAGTAATGACTCCTTCTGTAATTTGTATGGAGTTACACTTATCAATAAACGTATCTAAGTATGATTGTGAATTATTTTTTATAAGACCCATTGCTCCTACTACTACCGAAACTGTCTGGGTATTTTTCTTCCACATTGTCCTCATTTCTGCTTGCAAATCCTGGTATTTTATGACTTTGTGTCTCTCTGTACATAAGACACTGTAGTCACTAGGTGTAGCAATTTCAATAATAAATGCTACTTTTGTCTCCTTTTCATGGACTGTTATATCTGGTTTTGTTGCATCTATTTTATGAACTGTTGGTAATGGATGATCCCACATGATATAAAATTTATCATTTTGTAAGATGCTTTGTGGCTCATGTTTCCAGTGCTTTTCAACTACTTCAGTATTATAATGTTTGCACAATTCCCAATGCAACAGTCCTGCCACATTATTATGCCTTTCAGTATACAGTCCTTCTGTCATTACTCTATCACAACCAGCAGTTTTTTTTTAAACTTGCTGTTATATTTATGCATTTCCTCCATTTCTTGCCTTCTCATCTGATCCTTCACCTTATATTCTTTCTTTTGGTTTTTGGCACATTCGGTTGCTACCTGATATTTATCTATTTCTGGTTTGATTTTCATTCTTGCTTGATGCCTATTTGCTTTTGCTAAACTAAGTAGGGAAGTCATCTAGACTTATTCTCCTCATGTTTCAAAACTCTCACTATGTTTGCATCTTGTGAGGTCAGCAGATATGTATACAGTCACAATATTGCAGATCTGCACATGTAATCAATTTCGCTGGGGCCCATACCTTCTTCAGAACGGGGAATATGTAGTCTTGGTATGCACTGATTTTTATAAATCATTTGAGGAACATGAGGCATCCTAGTTTTCCTGTCCAAACAATCACTCTAAAACTGTAAGTTAGGGCAAGAAGAGTGAATTGGTTTATGGCTTGGACTTTGTTCCTAGATGTCAATGCTGTTTTTAGTATTAATTTAAGTCTTTTAAAATATTTCTTAATAAGTTTTATTCGCATTTGTTCTTGTTTTATTGTTGATCCTTCATCAATTCCCAAATATTTATACACTCCCTCTTGCTCAAGTTCTTTTATATCACATTCCTGTCCCAAACTGATATTTTCTTAGTGCTGCTCCCTTCCTCCTTTAAAGGTTGCCTTTGCACATTTATCAAGAACAAATGACATTCTTATATCATCTGAAAATGTCTTAACCACTTGCAGTTATGCTTTCAATTCCTCATCTGATGAACTATACAGTTTTAAATCATCTATAAAAAGATGATAAGTCTTTATACTTTGTTGTTTTCTGGGAGCCAAATTATAGCCATGACCTAATCTGTTAACTAGACAGCTTAATGAGTTTAGGGCAAGACAAAAGAGCAGTGGTGACAGAGAGTCATCCTGGAATACCCCCCTTTGAATCCTTATCCCTGAAATAATAATCTGTCCTTTATCATGACTTAACTGCAAAGTGGTTTGCCACTGTTTCATGGTCAATGTAATGTAATCAGTCAGTGTAGGGTGTATCTTATACATTTTAAGAACTCTTTATCTATGAATGTGGGATACTGTTAAATGCTTTTTTTTTCGTAGTCTATCCATGCAATACTTAGATTCTTCTCCTTTTTACAGTTTTCCATCATGACTTTATTTAACATCAAATGATCCTTTGTTCTATATGGCTTTCTTTTATTACCCTTTTGCTCTATTGCCATGATTGAGTTTTCTTCTAAATGACTATAAGCTCTGTCAACATCAATTCCAGTGTATAGTTTATACGTCATCGGAAGGCAAGTTATTGGTCTATAGTTTTTAGGATAGCTTTCAAGTTCACTCTTATGTAGGAAGATTGTTTTTCCTATTGTTAGCAAGGCTGGTGTCTGTTTAGAGTGTGCATATAAATAGATTTTACTCATGGCTAAGTCTTCATGCAAAGATGTTAATACCTTTAACCAGACGTTAGGTACTGCATCTGGGCCTGGGGTCTTCCATTTAGGAGCTTTTCTTAACTTTGTTTAATCTCTCTGCTCATTACTTCATCCCAGTGCATATCCTGTAAATTTGAACTTCTTATTCTTTCTTGTACTTCTTCTATCCATTTAGCATTTTTGTTATGTTCCAGGGTCTTCATAGACTGTTGTTGTTGTTGTTGTTGTGTCTTTTGTCTTTTTCCCTGTTAGGGTCGCCACAGTGGAACTCCGGTCCGCTAATGATTGGCAGTTGATTTTTACATGCCGAGTTGCCAGCCCTGATGCACAACTTTCAACGAAGGTACGCCCATTCACGCATGTCTCCACGCAGAAGACACTCTAGCTGAGAATCGAACCGGACAGTGTCTTACTGTGAGGTGACAATGCTACCGCAGCACCACCACTGTCTTCATAGATATTTCTCCAAAATGTATCTATTTCTTCTTTTTTTGGTGGTGTTTCATTTCCTTTTGTCTTGTTTCCAATTCTCTATAAAACTTTTTTGAGTCATCAATAAATTGCTAATTTTGTACTTTTCCTTTAAATTTATCTGCATGTCTTCTAAGTTTTACTGCCTGTACTGCTCTTTTCTGATACTGTCAATTACATTTATCATATCTATTTTCTGAGTATTTTTGTTGATCTGTTCTCTCTTTTACATTCTTGTAACAGTGACACTTCTTGTCTTAATTGCTTTATAGTTTTCTCTGTTCGATACTTCCATGATGGCATTCGATTTCTCCCCTTCCTTTCCCTTACTATCCTGTGTTTTTGTGGTAAGACTTTATTGGTTATTAATTTAGCTGCAAGGTAATATATCCTAATCACTTCTGTTATATCACATGAATCTCTATGGACAGTCCTAATTATTGTGTTCATTTGTTTTATCAAACGTCTTACTTTTGGGGTTTTATTGACTTTCTGTAATCTATGTGTTTCATTGATCTTAATATGTCTGTCCATCTCTATTAAATCAAGCAACTATTCTCTTAGATCATTTTCTTCTAAACTGAGGGCATATTCTTCATTCTCACTTTCCTGTAGGCATTCTGTAGATTGTTCCACAGCATCTTCTGTGCCACATTCTCTTTGGTTTCATCCTGTGCCATCCACTGTTCTTTCATATAGGAACTCACTGGCTTATCAACACATGACATTGGCTGTGTCAGAGTTGCCACATTTTCCTGTTCCTCTCCTTGCTGTGCAACTTCATCTAAATGTTTGTACTGGTATGCAAGTATTCCATAACTTCAAGTTCTATTTTTTTAAACTTCTGCTTTATTAATATTCTGTTCTATATTCCCTCTTTGTGATTTTAATTTTTTTATTGTAAAATTTTCCATATCTGGATGCCTTTACCTATATTTCTCTTTGAATAACTTTGAGGCTGCCTTTTTTGTGTTGATTAATTTGGCTTTCTCCTTTGCATAAATATTGCACAGTATCAGATCTCTCTTTCTTTTCCATGTCCATATTTATTTTTTATATCTTTCAAAAGTCTCTAGATTTTGTTCTTTATATTTTCACAATTCGTCAGTACCTTCTTTTTCCAAATGGACCAAGGTTTCTTGGTCTATATAATGTTTTTCATAAATCTGTTGTATTAATAAACACAAATTTTTATTTGAAGCTTCTGACAATTTTTCTTGAGGAAGTATTTTTCGTTCCTCTAATTTTTCTCTTAATCTTTTTGTATATCTTTTGTCTGGAAATTCTGGGCTTCTTGCATAATAACAACAATACATAATTTCTTTCTTATCCTCAACAGTCCACTCTATCATCTTTATGGCTCTGTTTTGGCCTATCAGTTTTTGTGATTTTTGTAGACTGCTACTTCCTTTTACAATGTGTGGGGGGGGGGGCATCCTCCCCTGGGCTTGGCCTAACCCAATTGTAGGAATGTTTCCGTGTCTTGAGGATTCTAAACTGCTATTTTTTCCAGTCTTGGCACCAGTGTGCCTACCAGGATTGGGCACTTTTCTATCCTGGATCTTGTGCACTCAGCTATCTTTTTTTTTATTTTTTTAACCTACTTCTGTCCATAATATGTGCTATATAAAATACACTCTATATATCATTATTGTCTTGGTGAGATTTTGTAAAAAACAGGGTCCACCTCATGAAGGTACTCACCAAGACTTGAGGATGAATTCAGTTCTAGCAATACCACTCTCCTTTGCTTACTGATTTATCATCTCTCCATATGGACCCCTGAATTCAGTTGCTTTTTTAAATTTCTCCAAATTGTTTGGGTTTCTAATACCATGATGGGAATGAACCCCATTCCTAAGTCAAAGTATGATTAAAGTTCATGAAATTAGTATTGTTTCAATCTTTGATGTCAGTCAGAAGTGCTGTTTGCAGCACCTGCAATGTGCCCAGTAATGATTCCTTCTGCAATTCGTATGGAGTTACATGTATTGGTAACATATCTAAATATGACCTTAGATTCTTTTTTATAAGACGCATTGCTCCTACTACTGTTGGAACTGTCTGGGTATCTTTCTTCCACATTACTCTCGTTTCTGCCTGCATATCCTGATATTTTATGACTTTGTGTCTCTCTGTATGCAAGACACTGTAGTCACTGGGTGTGGAGATTTCAATGCTTAATGCTACTTTTGTCTTCTTTTCATTGACCAATCTATCTAGTTTTCTCACATCTATCTTTTGAACTGTTGGTAATGGGTGATCCCATGAAATTTATACGTCATCATTTCTATGATGCTTTGTAGCTCATGTTTCCAGTGTTTTTCATCTACTTCATTATTATAATGTTTGCACAATCCCCTGTACAACAGTCTTGCCACATTATTATGCCTTTCAATATACAGTCCTTCTATCATTAATATGTCACAGCCAGCAACAATGAGTTCAACTGTTTCCAATTATGTTTTACAAAACTTACATTTGTCTGTTTCTTGTTTCTCTCACATGTTCAATGGACTTTGTAAACCAACATGTGCGTAGTCCACTGTCTTGGGCTGCCAATATTAACCTTTCATTCTTTGGTTTGAATTTGTCTCTCCTTAACCACTGCTGCATTCGATCCTGATCAACATAAGGTTGTTCCAGGTGTTTTTTATACTTGCAACTATATTTATGCATTTTCCACATTTCTTGTATTCTCATCTGATCCTTCAACTTATATTCTTTCTTTTGTTTTTGGCATATTCACTTGCTGTCTGATTTTTATCTACTTCTGGTTTGATTTCCATTCCTCCTTGATGCTGATATGCTTCTGCTAGACTAAGAAGGGAAGTCATCTTAGATTTATTCTTCTCATGTTTCAAAACGTTCACTATGTTTGTGTTTTGTGAGGTCAGCAGATATGTATGCAGTCCCACAATTGCAGATCTGTACATGTAATTAATTTCAAGGAGGCCCATACCTCCTTCAGAATGGGGAATATATAATCTTGGTATGCACTGATTTTTATAAATCATTTGATGAGGATGAAGCATCCATCATGTTTTTCTGTCTAATCTATCCAACACCTTTTGGGGCCAGTCAATCAATCCACAACTGTAAGTTAGGACAGGAAGAGCAAACTGATTTATAGTTTGTACTTTGTTCCTAGATGTCAGTGCTGTTTTCAGGGATAATTTAAGTCTTTTAAAATATTCCTTACTGAGTTTTATTAGCATTTGTTCATGTTTTATTGTTGATCCTTCATCAATTCCCAAATATTTATAAATGCTCTCTCTTGCTCAAGTTCTTTTATATCGCATTCTTGTCCCAAACTGATGTTTTCTTGATGCTGCAGCTTTCCTGCTTTGAAGGTTGCTTTTGCACATCTATCAAGAACAAATGACATTCTTATATCATCTGTAAAAGTTTTGACTACTTGCAGTTGTTCTTTCAGTTGCTCATCTGATGAGCTATACAGTTTTAAATCATCAACAAAGAGAGGATGAGAGTCTTTACACTTTTTTTCTTTCTGTGAGCCAAATTATAGCCATGACCTAATCTGTTAAACAGACAGCTTAATGGGTTAAGGGCAAGACAAAAGAGCAACAGTGACAGAGAGTCACCCTGGAATAACCCCCTTTGGATTTTTATCCCTGGAGTAATAATTTGTCCTTTATCACGGCTTATCTGCAAAGTGGTTTGCCACTGTTTCATGGTCACTGTGATGTACTTCATCAGTGTAGGGTACATCTTATGCATTTTTAAGCAGTCTTTTATCCGCGAATGTGGGAAGCTGTCAAATGTTTTTTTTTTGTAGTCTATCCATGTCATACTTAGATTCTTTCCCTTTTTGCAGCTCTCCACCATGACTTTATTTAACAACAAATGATCATTTGTTCCATATTACTTCTTTTTATTACCCTTTTGTTCTATTGCCATAATTGTTTTCTTCTAAATGACTATAAATTCTGTCAGCATCAATTCCCGTGTATAGTTTATACTTCATCAGAAGGCAAGTTATTGGTCTATACTTTTTACTCTTAAGTAGGAGCATTATTTTTGCTGTTGTTAGCCAGGATGGTGTCTGTTTGGAGTGTGCATATAAATAGTTTTTACTCACGGCTAACTCTTTGTGCAAAGATGTTAATACTTTTAGCCAGAAGTTAGGTACTGCATCTGAGTTTAGGGTTTTCCAGTTAGAGCCTTTTCTTCAATTTATTTCCAATGTTTCTGGACATTACTTCATCACATTTCATATTCTGTACATTTGAATTTCTTATTCCTTGACTTCTTCTATCTATTTAGCATTTTTGTTATGTTCCACAGGATCATCATAAATATTTCTCCAAAATGTATCTATTTCTTCTTCTTTTTTTGGTGGCATTTCAATTCCTTTTACCTTGTTTTCCGATTCTCTATAAAACTTTTTTGGGTCATCAATAAATAGTTATTTTGTACTTTTCTTTTATATTTATCTGTGTATCTTTTAAGTTTTTCTGCCTGTGCTAATATTTTTAATAAATCCTGATTCATTATACTAGATCTGTTCCTCTTTTATACTAATTGCTTTATAGTTTTCTCTATGTGATACTTCCATAATGGCATCCAATTTCCCCTCGTCCATTCCCTTACTACCCTGCGTTGTTGTATTAAGACTTATCTGTTATTAATTTGGCGGCACAGTAATGTATCCTATTTACTTCTGTTATATCACATGAATCTCTACAGACAGTCCTAATTACTGTGTTCATTTGTTTTAACAAACTTCTAACTTTTTAGGTTTTACTGACCTTCTGCAGTCTATTTCTTTCATTGATCTTAATATGTCTATCCATCTCTATTAAATCAAGCAACTCTTCTCTTAGATCATTTTCTTCTAAGCTGAGGGCACATTCTTTGTTCTCCATTTCCTGCGGGCATTCTATAGAAAGTTCCAGAGCATCTTCCTGTGCAACGTTCTCTTCAATTTCACCCTGTGTCATCTGTTGCTCTTTCATATGGGAACTCACTGGCCTATCACTCCACAACATTGCTTGTGTCAGAGTTGCCACAGTTTCCTGTTCTTTTCCTTGCTGTATAGCTCCAGCTGAGCCTTTGTACTGGTTTTCTATGGGAGGCTCCAAAGTATCTTTATATGTCAACTGATTAGATGCTTTCTGCTCCACTGTCAGTGTCAGTTGCTCTGTACACAGCAGCTAATATCCCCTGATGCTATCCAAGTGAAGCCACCATGTCACAAAGCCAATAACTAATTTAGAAACAAACGAGCAAATAAAACAAGATAATAGAAGGAATAAATGGAATAATTGCTGGGGCTTACAGTTTTTTCCTCAAATTGTTATGTATCTGTTATAAAAGGCAATAAACGTATGGAGTGATAATATCATTCCTCCTATTTGGACAATTCTATTATTAAATCAAAATACTCATTTCTGTGTTTGTATTATAGATCAGTTCTATTATAGCTTATAAAATTGTATGTCAGTTTTGTCCAACTGATTAAAATTAATATTGACACACCTGATAGATGAAGACCAGACAAGATATATAATCAGAAGACAAATGTAGGATAATATAATAATAGTAATAGTAATACTACTACTACTAATAATAATAATAATAAAATGTGAATGTTAATTCACTATGCAAGCTTTAATAAATCATATTAGTTTAGGAGGATATCTTTCCAAGCAATATGCATAACAAATTGAATTAAACAGGGTTGCCCCTTTAACCTTTCTTATTTGCAACGGCAACAGAATCATTATCAAAGTATAAAAGACAAAATGAAAAAAATGAGAGTTTTACAGTATACATAGCCCAAGCAATACAGATAACAAAGTGAACTATTTACAATGCCAATAGAATCATTATCAAAGTGTATAATACTAGATGAAAATTGAGAGTTTTACAATAACATAAGACTGTCATTTTAAAATTCTATTAACATTTATTAGCATTAATGTAACCATTCTTCATTGATGCATTAAAATATTTTGTAATAATTTCCCAACTTTAATGAGAAGATGAATACAGTATTAATAAACCAAAGTATAGATTTATTTGTGATAAATAATAATGAATGCATTTGAGATTCTAAAATAATAGATATTCAAATTAATAATGCTAAAACTAGTAAGGGATTTTTGTTTTGGATTTGATGAAAGATTAAATTTGAGTTTAATGATAATGTTACTGAAAGCACTATGCATAATTTAGACAATCTTAGTTTGTTTGTTTGTGTCTTTCTGCTTTTGCCGGTCAGGGGTCGCCACAGTGGAACTCCGGTCCGCTAATGATTGGTAGTGGATTTTTACATACCGGGTTACCAGCCCTGATGCACAACCTTCAACAAAGGCATGCACCATTCACGTATGCCTCCCACACAGAAGATGCTCTAGCTGAGAATCGAACAGGACAACGTCTTGCTATGAGGTGACAATGCTACCGCAGCACCACCACTGCAGTGATTTAGACAATCTTAGTACCAAGTAAAATTCATATTAAAGGATTAAATAAGATTTTTAACTTTTCTCTTGTATCCAGATGGGCCAACCATTACTTTTAATCATAATATTACAATGTGGGACAGTTGAGTATTAGGACAGAAGTATAGTTAGGGTGGGTCAAAGGGGGCAGTCACCCCAGGCACAAGTTGTTAGGGGTTATGATTGGCAGATTGTTTTTTTTTTTTTTTTACTCCTCACATAAACATGAGCACGGGCAGTATAACTTGAAGGTGTTAAGGCCTGGCATTCTTCTTTAGGATGGAAGGAATGGCAGATTAGAAAATGGAGTTTTTCTTCTCACATAGAACATAAAGGCATTAGAACCTGCTGTGCTTAAAGAGTGGAGCACCAAATCATAGAATGGACCTTTTTTTCTTTGCTCCTCAAACTAGGATGGAGGAGCATCAGACTGGGAAGCTGTACTGAGCACCAAATGAGCCAGCAATTGCTCTGGATTTGGGTTTCCCTGATATTGAATCTTAGCCATCTTTAAAGTAATCTTTAAAGAAATAACACAACACACTCTGTAAAGTAGAGATATACAAGTCTATATGCAATGCTAAATTAAACATTTTCAAAACAATCTTTAGATCTTATTGATAATAAAATATTGTGGATATTAAATGACTACCTCTCTTTGATATTTCAATTCCTACAAATACAAAATGTAAAATATTATATTAACAACCTTTAAACATTTTGTATACAAATACCTAACATTAAAAAAATGATTTTTCAATATATTTTCAGTTTATTTTATGCTAGGTTTTATTGAAGGCTCTAATATAATAAAAATGTTGACTGTGAGACTAAATGACTTATCTTATTGGTTTAATTAGTTAAAATTGACAGATAGCAATGTGTATAAACATAGATTTCAATTGGATGCTTGGTTATTCAGAGCACTAGGCAGTTTATACTCTCAAAATACAAAACATGAGAGATGCTGAGTCAGTCCCATGGATTTAGAAACATTACATCCTTGAGTGCAGTCAACCCTGCATACACAGTAAGCCCTGATGATTTCTTTAATAATGAATGCAGCCAGGGACACGTGCATAAAAACAGGGAGAAGAGAGATCCTTACCACAATTGCAGCCACATCACGGATCTATGGGAAGATCATATAAGACCATGTTGTGATAGCAGGGAAGTATGAACAGCAGTAATGCTAAACTATTAAGCATGAACCTCAGGGGCAGTTGGAGTGATCCCATGCACAAAGCTGCTGCAAGAGAAAAAAATTTGTGGCTACACTACATGGTACCAAGTCTTGTGTTTTGCTCTTTTGTTTTAACCCAGTCATGCATATATGGAGACAAGATACTTATTGGAGGTAGTAAGGAAGTATGATTAAGTTAGGAGGGTAGATGTGGATAGAGGAGGTAGTGGGTCCACAGATAGAAACATATAAGAATGACAAGATTGTAGATGGAGGTGGTTATACAATCAAGGATGTGGAAGATAATGAAAAAGAGTACATGAAACATACAGATATCAAGCTCATGAAAATGAAGACATTGCCACTTGTCAGACCCCACTTTGGTATTTTTTTAGGAGAGGAAGCCTTTTCTAAACTTGGACCTTCCATCTGGAATTGCCATCAGACATAAGAAAACAACAGTCAGTCAAAACATTCAAAACAAAACTAAAGGACCATCTTTTGAATGACTCTACCTAGATTTGTTTTCAGGGCAATGGATAGTACTAAAGACATGCTACCATTGTAATTTTTTTGTAATTTTAATTGTAGTTAATAATTTACTGTTTTGAAACTTTATATTGTAAATATCATTGCCCTGTGCATTTCCCCTGTTCTCTCCTTTGTGCTGTACTTTTTAACTATTTGTACTGCTTTGCCCGTGTTGTGGCTGAAAAGGATCTGATGACCAGTCCACTTACCTGGTCATAATATTAAATAAATAAATAAGATTAAAAGAAGATAAATACACGCATGACTGGTGGGGTATAGAAAAGTAACAAGAAAGCTTCATTGTCCAAAGCCAAGAATACAGCTTCCATGGGACCTGACAATATCCCTGGCTGTGTTCTACATGAATTACAGAGTGAACTGGCACCACATCTGTGTGCTCTGTTCACTCACAGCTTCACCTCAGGCTTTGTCCCTACCAAATGGCGCACTGCTACAGTCATCCCTCTCCATAAAGGAGGAGTGACTACAGACCCTGGAAATTATCGCCCCATTAGCCTGACAAGTCTGATATGTAAGGCTATGGAGTGCATCATCATGGACCTAATTAACAAGAATATAGGGACTCTTCAAACTCTAGATCCCACACAATTTGGTTTTGTGAAAGGTAGATCATGCCTGCTCAACTGGATTGACATCTCTGAGTCAGTCACCAGAGCTGTGGATGAAGGTAAAGCAGTTCATACAGCCTTCCTCGATTTGGCCAAGGCCTTTGATACCATTCCTCACTCAGGAATTATTGATAAACTCACTAAACTAGGCATCAACCCCTATATTGTTAGGTGGGTTGCAAATTGGCTCACAGATAGAACCCACAGTGTGAAAGTAACGGACTCCAAGTCAGACTGCTGACCAGTCATGAGTGGAGTCCCACAGGGATGGTCCTGGGTCCTCTCCTGTTTGGTATCCACTTCTCAGAAGTCTAGGCCAACACAGAGGGACTCTGGCTGACCACGTTCACAGATGACTGCAAGCTGGGAGCCATTATTAACTCCCCAAGTGATGCAGACATCCTACAGAAAGGCCTCACTGAGACCAATGGCTGGTGTCTAAACCATCGCCTTAAGCTTAATGCCAAAAAATGTGTCGTCATGTGGCACATCTCATTACCAAGGGTTTTGCATCCAGGAAGAAAGAGGTCATCATTTCTCTCTACTCTTCCTTCAAAGACCAGTCATAGAGTGTAATGCTCCATTTGGCATGCACCTCACTAGATACCTGCAACAGCTGGAGAGGCCACAAAAGTACCTCACGAAGAGGATCCTAGGCCTTAAATACATGTCCTACACAGACAGACTCAAAAACTCCAGCTATTCTCTGTCTCAAATCATCTACTAAGAGGAGATCTCTGTTTGACTTCAAAGCCATGTCTGAACCAGCTCTTTTAGAAATGCTACATCTAAAGAAATCCCAATCCCTCCACACCACACGCTTCAGTTCATAACCCAGTGACTGACCATGCTCTGGAATAGACTTCCAATACATGTCAAGCAGAGCACCTCATTGGCCCTCTTCAAGAGAAATTTTGATGAGTGGATGGGAAATAGAAAGTTCACCCCAGGGATCACTCCAGTGGCTCTACTTGATAGAGGCACTGGGAACTAACATCGGGCAGCACAATGCCAGGGAACTTCTATGGGCTAGGCTTGTAAAGGCTCCAGGGCCATTAGCCTAGTACACACCTATGAACCTATATATTGACTAAAAACAGGGGATATTCAAGAAATAAGGAAAGAGTGGGATTTTGGATGCAGATTCTTAAGGAGAATAACAGCTATACAGAATATTATATTCATAAGGTGGCAGAAAGTATTTTAAGAAATACGCCAACATGAGAATGAAGAAAGCAGATTCTGCCAGTAGGAAATACTGCAATTAGGGGTACAGAGAACAGACAAGAGAGGGCTGGAATTTACTGTAGAAAACTGGCAAAGGAACCAAGATAGTGGGAGCAAATAGCTAAGGGGCTAAGAAGACAATTGGACTGCAGACTAGAGACCGCCTTCCCTATAAGGGACTGGTATCAGAGAATAGGCAAAGGGAAAAAGATCAGGGAATCCTAAGTGAAAGACCTGCTCTGGTGGAGTTTTTAGTTGAACCTAGAACAGAAGCTACTGTTAAAAAAAGATAATTAGTAGGGCATAGAAAATATTACACAATAATTATAGGAATCACTCAGAGGAGGTTAGAAAGATTGGAAGGAGAGATTAGATGAGCAATTCACAGGAAAACAATGAGAAGACAGATGTATGGCTCCCAAATATACAGCAAAACAGAACATTTAGGATTTTTGCTTGGAAGTGTTTCAAAAGGTAGTTTTCTACCCCAAGCAGACTCCAAATAATTGTTCCTCAAGTAGATGGCAAATGTTGGGGAAGAAAGAGGTAAATGGGAACATAATAACACTGTTCATTCTCAGCCTCTGTACTGATTTTGTACCAAGTGAATGGAGGACAGCTACAGTCACTCCTCTGCATAAGGGAGGACCTTTCACAGACTCAGGTGATTACAAACCCATAAGACTGACCAGCCTCATATGCACAGCCCTGGAAAGACCTATCATGGAATTAATCAATCAGTGCACAGCCATGGAAAGACCTATCATGAAATTAATCAATCAGGACATAGGGAACCTCCAAACATTGGACCCATCTCAGTTTGAATTTGTCAAGGGCAGGTCATACTTACTCAAGCTGGACGAGTTTTTTGAAAAGGTCACCAAAGCAATGGATGAAGGCAAAATGGTACACTGCAAACCTCAACCTGGCAAAAGTTTTTGACAAAATTCCCCACTCACGCACAACAGAAAAGCTAAATAAACTGGGAATAACCCCCTATGTCACCTGCTGGATTGCAAACTGGCTCACATATAGGATGCAGATAATCAGAACAAGGGAAGTTACTTCACAAAGAGACTGATTACCAGTGAAATCCCAGGATACTGTGCTGGGACCACTCCTGTTTGGCGTATACTTTTCTGGACGTAAGCACCACAGAAGTACAAACTCTAGAGACGTTACAACTGATGGCCCTCAAGTAGAGAACAATCAAAAATGTTCATAACATTTCTTCCACCCATCTATCTAATTTGCAAATTAATGTGCTTAATAAAGGTTTAAATTTTGTACCCAGTTATGTGACGCAAGAACAGGTTTTTGCTCATGATGTCATCTCCTTTTGTAGATTATTGAACTTGAAAGTATTTTTTATGATAAGCCACAGAATTATGATCAGGGTTCAGTTTTCCTTTTAAAAAATCAAATTTTCTCCATCCCCTAAGAAGAACATAGCAATTTTTTAGCAACAGGTACTTAGGGATTTATATTTTTCTCACAATTTTAATACCAAAATTTCTTCTCATAACCTTCCTTTAGCATAAAAACAGGCTGTTGTATCTCTTAGTAAAAATAAACAAATATTTATTAATTCGGCTGATAAAGGTTGAGCTGTGGTGGTCTGGGACTGTCCATGTATTTGGCAGAAGCACACAAATAGTTATCAGACCAACGGTATTATCAAAATATGATTGTTGACCATACTTTGGTACTTATATCTGAGATTGATAAATTTTTATGGATGGCTTTAGAAGGAGGCATCATTTCCCAGCAGGTAGTTTATTGCTTGACGGTAACAGATTTGGCTAAGCAATATTT
The DNA here is from genome assembly GCF_019279795.1 of Protopterus annectens. Taxonomy (NCBI): domain Eukaryota; kingdom Metazoa; phylum Chordata; order Ceratodontiformes; family Protopteridae; genus Protopterus; species Protopterus annectens. Next base: position 1,391,718,944 of record NC_056732.1, read on the forward strand.
TTATATATTACCAAACATACATAAGAATCTGTATTCTCCTCCAAGTAGACCAATTGTATCTGGTAGGGGATCTCTTACAGAGCCCCTATCAGAATTCTTGACTCAGTATTTAAAACCATGATTGCAATGTATATGGTCTCACATTCAGGATACAACTGAATTTTTGAACATTATTAAAGATGCACAGCTTGTTTCCGGGGTGGTGGTGCTGCAGTAGCATTGTCGCCTCACAGTAAGACGCTGTCCTTTTCGATTCTCAGCTAGAGCATCTTCTGCGTGGAGACATGTGTGAATGGGTGTACCTTCATTGAAGGTTGCGCGTCAGGCCTGGCAAGCCGGTACTTAAAAATCAACTGCCAATCATTAGCAGACCGGAGTTCCGCTGTGGTGACCCCTAACCTGGAAAAGCCGAAAGACACAAACAAATTAAAGATGCACAGCTTTTGGAAGGGTGATACTTATGTACTTTTGGTGTATCAGCTTTGTATTACCAATATTCCTCATTGGACAGGGTTGCTGGTTTTGGAATATTGGTTGCACCACTCTTCATTATATAGCCCAGGATTTAACACATTCTTAATATGAATATTTGTTAACTAAAAATGTTTTTTATTTCAAAGATGAGTACTATTTACATCTTAAGAGCATGGCTATGGGACCTTCTTATGCCCATATATGCAGATTTGTTCATGGTATATATTGAAGAACAAATCATTTATGATTCCAGCCATAATGTCTGTCTAGAATCTATGGATATTTGAAGCAGATACTTGGATGACTGCTGGCTAGTTTGGCGATCAGATTTGGAATATTTACACAAATTTGTCCAATATTTAAATGAAAACAAATGGGATATACAATTTACACATAATTGTCATCGTACACACAGATAACTTTCATAGATGTTGAAATTTGATTACAAAATGATGGTACATTGGATACTCAAGTGTATAGGAAATATCCTCAGTTCAATACCCTTTTTCATGGCAGCAGTTGCCATACTCGGCACAGAATATTCAGAATATTCCCAAGTCTCAGTTCATGAGACTTCATAGGATTTGCTCTTCATATCAGGCTTTGGCCCAACATGGACAAGGTGAATAATGTTCAATTCACATTATGAGATAGATGCACATGCAAATCCAAAGGAGTAATATAAATTTTGAGTTGTCCATGTAATATGTTTTATGTGGGAGAAACCAAAAGAATGTTCCGTACAAGATTTATGGAACATATTAGGGATATAAAAAACTGCAAACAGGAAAAGGTGATTGCTTCTCATTTTATGTTGATGCATAATAGTGATTGTTCACTACTGAAAGGAAATGTTTTAGAAAAAATGAATTGTTTTTATATCAGTGATGATGTTTTGAAAAATAAACTTTTATATAAAGAATGTATTTATATTCTGAAGTTTAATATATTGGTTCCTATAGGTTTTAATAGTGAACTAAATTGGAGAAGTGTTCTTTAAGATAATTGTGTTCTAATGAATTAATTATGTGTTAATTAGTGTTTGTGATGAGTATAAATGAAATTGTTATGGTGAATGTGTTATTCCAAGAAGGTGTTTTTCACCGAGGTGCTAGAATAAAGAAAGGATTATTACTAAGCGGTTTGTGTTCCATTCGTTTCCTGGTTGTATACAATTTTTAAGGACTGTGTTGGTGTTGTTGAGCAAAGTGTGAATATGTCTTCAGATCCGAATGTGGACATACCGCGTTTATTGAGAGTTGAATCCACCTTTACATTGGGAGCAGTTGATGGATTGGGATCGCTTCCAGGTTCTCAAAGAACTTTGGAACACTACATTGGCAATGCTCATACTCCTGTTGATTTAAATCAAGAAAAAGGAACTGTGAGTAAAAATTCTGGCCTTTTGTTTGATACATTTGTTGATGAAAGAGCCAAACGAACTGCAAATCCATTCATGACCGTTGGGCAAATGTTTACTACCATTCCGGTAGAAAAAAGAGAACTGTGTGATAAGTTTGAAAAAATGGTGGAAAAAGAAACCCGTATACATTATAACATCTTAGGTTTGCAGTGTTATATTGAGCTTGACATCACACCAAGGGGGCTCCGTTTTTTTAAGAATCCAAGTACTCCCTTTGATGAAAGCTGTCCAGCAGATAAACAGTTTAAAAACCGCTGGATAGCAGCCTCACACAAATGTGTGATGGAATGGTTACAGATTTTATTAGAAAGGGATGAAATGAAACATAAAAATTTGAAACAGGAACTGGTTACTATGTCTAATACAATTTCAAATGCAATGAGTAAGGTTAATGCTGATAATTTTCTTGGTAAAATAAATGCAAAATTAAGTGCTTTGGAGACTGAGTTTATTAATTACAAAAAGAAAAAATTGCTGAGAGATGTTGGTGATTACAAATGGGGGCAGACTTTCATGATGTCATCTGGTCAACGTAAAGGTAATGCACAAAGACAATATAGTGGTCAAAACAACAAAAAAATTGTCAGTTTCGTTTGCCTCAATGGATGAAGCAAGTTATAGTGACATTCATGAGAGTTCAGGAAAAGAAAATCCCCCCTTGCCATGCCCACAACAACCGAGAGAACATGAAAATCGGTTTTGTCGCAATGAGGAACAGCAACGACAGGGACAGAAGCGAAGTAGAGACAATGGGTATAATTCCAATGTACCAAGCAAACGAGACTTTAAAAACAGACAATTTAATAGTAAGAAATTTAAATACAGCAATAAATGATTTAAAAGTATGTGATGTTGCAAACAATGTAGTGAATTTATCATCTTGTGAGTTAACACAGGAACAATTTGCAGTCTTAAATTTAGGTTTAAAGTTTATCCCTACAGTTTTACCATGTATGTATGTTTTTAAACAGGAAGTTTTTAGATTTGTACATAAATTACACCTGAAATGTTTCTTTTCTAACAAAATGTGTTTGGATGATACAGCAAAAGGTGACAATGAACAACTTTCAGATGAAAGTTTTTTCTCTTGTGATGAAAATGAACAAATGTATGAAAGTGATTCTGAAATTGTTAATGCATATTGTCCATTAAACACTTCAAACCTTCCTAATGCAAATAAATTCATGCCTCCTTTCCAGAATCAAAATATATCACATTTTGATTCAATGGTTAATTCTGAGGGCAAGAATATTTGTGAAGAGATATCTAAAGTTAAAAATTCTATTAGTTATAATCTAACTTTCAAAGAATGGAAGACCTTAAAAGAACTACAGGGAAGGAAGGAGTTGGTAATCAAACCAGCAGATAAGGGCAACAAAATTGTAATAATGAGTGCTATGCAGTATCACAAAATGTGTTTGGGACATTTAAGTGAACAAGAAACATATGAACATAGTGAAATGAAATGTTTTAGTGACGCCATGGATAAATATAAAAAGTTATTACAGAAGGGTGTTCGTCTTGGTTATTTTTCTAAATAGGATATAGAAGGCAAGCTAAATTGTGATGCTAGTGATCTGGCCGTATTTTTTTGCTTGCCTAAAATCCACAAAAATTTGAAAGAGCCTCAAGGAAGACCAATAGTATTGGCATGTAATTATTTTTTGCATAATATGTGGCTCTTGTTACATTAAATATTATTTCCATGTGTACAGAAAACGGCATCATATGTACAAGATAGTTTTGATTTTCTGAGGAAAATTAAAAATATTGAGTGGAAAAAAGAAATGTTTTGGATTGTGTTAGATGTTAAAAGTCTTTACACATCGATTAAGCATAATGATGGTTTGTCTGCTATTGCATTCTTTCTAAGTGATAACCCTTTGTTTGCCTTTATAATAGAAATGGTGGATTTTTGTTTACGAAATAATTTTTTTCTGTATAATAATGAGATTTATAAACAGAAACAGGGCACTGCCATGGGGGCACCTTTTGCCCCCATGTATGGCAATTTATTTATGTCATATTCTGAAATAGTCTATTTATTTAAACAAGAGTTTGTTAAATTTTATGTTAAACATTATTTTCATTATATAGGTTCATAGGTTCATAGGTTCATACTAGGCTATCTGCCCTAGGGCATTTATAAGCCTAGCCAGAGTGTGTTTGGCTTTCACCACCCATTTTAAATGAATTTTGCTATGCCCTTTTTCGAGGTTAGTATACTGTGCCTCTGTCTAATAGTGACACAGAAATGATACCTGGGGTAAACCTACGATCTCCCATCCACTCATCAAGATTCCTCTTGAAGAGAGTCAATGAGGGACTCTGCCTAACCTGGACTGGGATTTTATTCCAGAGTGAAGGGAGCCTCTGGGTTATGAATCTGTCCCTCCAGCATGTCCTATTTATTTCAGTGCTGAGGTTCAAGTCTCTCGAGTGCATAGCTTGATGGGATTTGGATTTTCTGAGGTGCAGCATGTCCATTAATTCTGGGTTGGACATGGCTTTATACGTCAGGCACAGATCGCCTCTGAGCAGGCGGTATGCCACTGAGTAGAGCTGGAGTTTCTTTAACCGGGCAGCATATGGCATCTGTTTGAGCCCTTTGATCCTCTTGGTGAGGTACTTTTGGGGTCTTTCCAGTTGCTGCAGGTGTCTGGTAAGGTACATCCCAAAAGGGGCATTGTACTCAATTATGGGCCTGATGAGGGATGAGTAAAGAGGCACGATGACCTCCCCTGATCTAGATGTGAATCCCTTCATGATTAGGTGGGCTATATAAAATGTTTTTCTAACCACTTTGGCCACGTGGTTTTCAAATGAGAGATTGCTATCAACTTGGGTCCCCAGGTCCCTAATTACTTCTTCCGTACTTAATGGATTACCACCTATGTGGTAATTTGTGGGCACTTTGTTTTTGCCAAAGGAAATGACTATACACTTTTTGGCGTTTAGCTTGAGGCTATGGCTCTGGCACCAGTTGTCTATTTCTATGAGGCCCTTTTGTAGGATGCTTGTGTCGGCTGGAGAGTCAATTATGGCGCCTAGTTTGCAGTCATCTGCGAACTTGGTCAACCACAGTCCTTCCGTGTTGGCCTGTACCTCCGAGAAATATATACCGAACAAGAGAGATCTCAGGACTGAGCCTTGTGGGATGCCACTTGTAACTGGTTTGGAGTCTGACATGGCTCCAGCAATTCTAACCATGTGGGTTCTGTCCTTGAGCCAGTTTGCAACCCATCTAGTGACATAGGGGTTTATATTTAAGCTGGTGAGCTTATCTATAATGCCCGAGTGGGGTATTGTATCGAAGGCTTTTGCGAGGTCCAGGTAGGCTGTGTGGACCACCTTCCCCTCGTCAATGGCCTTGGTGACTGTTTCAAAGAAATCAACCAGGTTTAAGAGGCAGGATCTGCCCTTAACAAAGCCGAACTGGGTAGGATCCAGTGTCTGTAGGTCCCCAATATCTTTATTTATGAGGTCCATGATGATCCTTTCCATAGCTTTGCAGACCAAGCTAGTCAGGCTTATGGGGTGATAGTTTCCAGGATCCGTTGAGGCACCACCTTTGTGGAGAGGGACCACTGTTGCTGTACACCACTCTTTGGGTACATATCCTGTAGTAAGGCTGAGATTGAACAGTAGTTTTATGTTTGAGTTTAGCTCTTCTTGGAGTTCATTGTAGGATGCAGCCCAGGACACCATCTGGTCCCAGTGATGCTGTGCTTTTTGCTTTGGAGAGGACGGCTCTTACCTGAGCATCTGAGATGTCAGGGGGGCAGCACTCTGCTGGGATAGATATTTGCCCTTTGGTGGGAGGGGAGAAGTTTGCACTGAACCTGTCAGCTAGGATGTTGGCAATGTCTGTGGGTTTGGTGTATTTTTTTGTCATTTTGGACTAATTCTGAGCATATCTGGAAATTCCCACCCAGGTTCCTAACATAACTAAAGAAAGCCTTGTGATTATCCTTAGTGTCCTGTGCAATTTTTCTCTCAAAGCTGGCCTTAGACGATTTTATGAGTGCCCGTAGTTTTTTGCTAATACTGATCAGAGATGCCTTCCCTTTTTGGGATTTTGCTCTATCATGTAGTAGCTTCCTCCTTCTGTTGTATAGTTTGTTTATAGCTGGGGTCCACCAGACAGGATGCCTGCCTTTGGAGGATTGGGTCTTGGTTTTATTTGGGATTGCATGATTTATGCATTCCTGAAGGTGTTCATAGAATGCGTTTATAAAGGATTCTGCAGTCTGGGCCGTATTTTCCACAGGCCTGGGGGCTTTGAAGGATTCCACCTCGGTTTTGAGGAGTGTGAAATTTGCTTTAGAGAAGTTTTTCACTGTGGTTTTTCTGGGCAGGGGGTGGGGTCGGGATGTGAATATCCAGTGAGATTAGTTTATGGTCTGATCTTACCAGTGAGGGATACACTTCTGGTCTGGAGCATAGAGCCCCATGTTGGTGATGATCAGGTCCAGTATGTTTTCCCCTCTTGTGGGAGTGGTAACAAGTTGTTCCATAGCATTTGAGTTTATAAATTCTAGGAACCTTTGGGCTAGGGTGCTGGAGCTAGAGTAATGCTCCCAGTCTATGTTTGGGTAGTTGAAGTCGCCCAATATAATGGTGTTTGGAGAGACCTTCATATTTTCCAGTGTTCTCAGGAAGGCCGAGTGGGGTTCCTGGGTTTGGGAAGGTGGTCTGTAGCAGGCTATAAACTGGAAGGCAGTTTTACCCACTGTTAGTTGCACATGGATAGTCTCTGATGCTTCGTGCTGTGCCACCAACCTGGAGGTGTGGGTATCTTTGACGAATATAGATACTCCTCTCCTTTTGTGGTTTGGTCCAAGTTTTGGGGCCGAAAAGCATGGTATGAGGTATAACCTGGTAGTGCTGGGGTGCTCTCGGGAGCCTTGAACCAAGTTTCTGTTACTGCACAGATTTCGATGTTCTCCATGCTAAGGAGAGTTTCAAGTGCATGCATCTTGAGGTTTAGACTTCTGGCATTGAGTAGCATTACTCTTAGTTTCTTATCCCTTGTGATACCTATGGAGATGGGTTTGTCTTTTGAGCCTTGCCTAAGAAAGGCACTATGGGGGTGGCAAGAGCCTTTGCCAATATCCGAAAGCGCAGGGGTGACAGGTGCAAGCCATCCCTAGTGAAGCAGCGTGGCTTGTCGAGCATGTCATCCCAGGCTGACAGGCATTGGATCCCCTTTGAATGACACCAATACTTAAGCCAATTGTTGAAATTGATCATCTTGTCTTCATATTGTGGCATCATTCTTGGTGAGGGTAAGATGCTACTCAAGGTCAGGGTCATACCAGCCTGGGCTACATGCTCAGAGAGCTCCTCTGTGTCTCTTTTCATATAGTCCAGGGAGGTACGTCTCAGGTCATTCACACCAGCATGGTTGCCTTGGAGTGACCTGAGTGCTTGTGTTATGTGGCGGATCCTAGCGCCCGACAGGCAGCTCACTGTGACCTTCTCCTTGTTCAGCCTGGTGAGCGGGACGTCAGTGTACCTGACGCTAGAGTCACCTATTAGAAGTGTATCAGGTGTGTTGTTTAGCCTTAAGGGCTGTGACTGTTCGGCACACTGGCTTTGTGAGCTATGTGTTGCACATGTTTTGTTTTGGGGTAGCGGCTGCTTGGGTGTCTGCTTTGGAGGTCTCTGCTGCTTAGGCAGATTTATATTTAGAGCCTCTGAGTATGTTTTTGTGTGTTTATGTCTTTGGTTTGCTGCCGTGGTAGGTCTATGTGAGATTGGAATTGTAGTGAGTGTGGTTTCCTTCTCCTCCTGTCTGGTTATGTCACTACTGAGCTGAGAGAGCTTAGCCTCAGTTTGGCTATATGGTTGCATCTTTCACATGTGTTGGAATTTGTTGGGAGGAGGAGAGGGTTGTCTGTGTACATGAAGCAGTTGTAACATTGCCTCAAGATTCCCAGATTCACCAACTGGACCGGAGAGGAGATTGACAACTGACCTTTGGACATGCTAGAATAGTAATGGGAATTCCTTTATAATTGAAAAAATAGGGCCAATGGGGAACAAGGTACTCAAGGGGAGTTTGTGAGGGTGTAGTGCTTTTAATTTTTTAGTGCTGACTTATATAATTACTTTAGTGAGCAAGTGCCAGGCTTTAGAGTAGAAATAGGGTGTTTATTATGAGAACTAGATCAGTTCTAAGGGAAAAAGTGAAGAGCAGACTTTGTGGAGCCGAGAATGGTTTAAACCCAATTAAGCGGAGCTGCCCAGTGCTGAGCTTTACTCAAAATCGCGCAAAGCCGCGCTATATAGATGATTTAATTTTTATTTGTGAAGGAGGGGCAGAGAAAGTAAATCAGTTTGTAGAAGATATACATAATAATTAATTTGAGTTGTCTTTTGATGGATTACAACAAGATAGCAAGGTACATTCCTTAGATTTATAACTGGAAGACAAAGAGAATGGCACAGTTATAACTGGAATACATAGAAAAATTATTGATGGTAGTCAATTTTTACATGCTTCCAGTTGCCATCTGCCTCATACTTTGAATGCTCTTCCATATAATGAATTTTTAAGGTTATCTAGATTATGTAATAAAGAAAAGAATTTGATAGAAGAAATGTACAAATCAGCAAAAATATTTATTAATAGAGGTTATAATCCTGCTATGGTGAAAGAAGCAGTACATAAGGTATTTAATAAGGGCAAGAATGCAAGGGACAAAGATAGAGGCAAAAATAATATGATTTGTGAAAGAAATATTTCAAATAGAGAACAGTTAAAACAAATGTATTTTGTTTCTCTGTATAATATTAAAACCAAAGAAAATATTGATATGCTGGAACACTACTGGAAATTTTTGATACAAGATAATTTTCTGGCAAAGATATTACCAAGATGGCCTTCGTGGTCATATGTTCGGGGGAGAAATGTAAAAGATATGTTGGTTCATGGGTTATTCATTTTACCAGCTGTAACATTAGTGAAAGCCCCAATACAGATGGGGACTTTCAAATGTGGAAGATGTCAGATTTGTTCACATATTGTTAGAAGTTTTGAAAAGGTGAATAATGTTCCATTCACATGTAGAGATAGATACACATGCGAATCCAAAGGAATATTATACATTTTGAGTTGTCCATGTAATATGTTTTATGTGGGAGAAACCAAAAGAATGTTCCGTACAAGATTTATGGAACATATTAGGGATATAAAAAACTGCAAACAGGAAAAGGTGGCAGTTTGGATAGATCCAAATTATTGAAGTACAAATGCCATAAAGTTGCAACATCTCAACTTAGATTAGTAACCAATTATGGTATTAACACCCATTTCTTTATGGATTTTGTTCAGACACATTCGGAAATTCTGTCTTCTGATGACATCTTAAGAGATTTAATACCTTCCAGATGCTTCTTTTCATACAGAAGGGGTAAGACTTTGGGTGGGTGGTTTAATCATTATAAAACTGCTAGTAAAACTGATACAGTTTTATAACAAACTACTTTGGATGGCCATATGCTGTTAGGTTGCCAGCATTGCGGACATTGCACTTTTTTCATAAAACTAGACAATTCATCTCACATAACACTCCTCATGTTTATGATATTCGTGTTTTTGGGAATTGTGAGTCAGACTGGTGATTTATTTAGTTACATGCAGTTGTTCTGCATTTTATATTGGACAAACTTCACGTCCTTTAAAAATGCATATTTCTGAACATCTTAGTGATACTAGATGTGCTCAGATTTTAAATGCCCTGTTTAAACATAATATTAAACATCCTACAGCTAAATTTTATTTGTGGTCATAGACAGAATAATGCTTAATAATAAGGAAGATAAGACAGGCTGCCATTCTATTTTAAATACTAAGGAAAGAAAATGGATAGTAGGATTAGGTGGACTTTTTTCACCTGGGCTCAATGAATATCTTTAGTCACCAATTAGAAGCAGTTTTGGGTATTTTAATAAGTAGGAAATGATGTTATTTATGGCACTAATGAAGGCAATCTTGTCAACTGTTTTGTTATTATGTTGTTTTTTGGTGGACAATAAATTAAGGTTTTCATGCTGAATTGGGTGTGCTGCCCATTTATTGGGCTTTCCAGTTTAAATGTGTACCTAATAAAACAGTTCTGCTTACAGTGCATAGGTGGTGCCCACTGCTTAACTTCATTCTTCCCTTAGCATTGGAGGTCAGGATTATGGTGCCTCATCTCACTGTTATTGTGATGACACTGTTCCCCCATGTGTGGGATGCCAGCTGTGTAGGTGACAGCCCTGGCTAAACTATTCCAGGCTTCAGTTTTAAACTGACGTCCTTGTGATATCAGACTTGGGTGTCATTTCTCTACCATACAGCCAGTGTCTCCTGCAGGAGACTCTTGCTGTAATCCTGATGGAGGAGATGAAGAAATATTTTGTCTCCTCCACACATCATCTCTGCGCAATAAAAAGAAGCACTACCTTCTTCTTCTCCAGCCATGATGTCTCCCCTTGAAGATGCTCAGGGAAAAATAATAAAAAATTGACATCCAAATCCAGTCTCACATGTCCCATTTTCTGGTCAATGATGGGTATTAAAGGGCCACCTCATTTGCATGATGGATGGCAACCTCAGAAAGTATAGGTACTGTATTATTATGGTCCACAGTGGCAGCTTAAGGTGTGAAACATGGCAATCCAGAAACCCTGATTGAGCTGTTAAGAAATTAGGCACTACAGCAAATCTGTGTACAGATGGTTAAATATGGAATGACAACTCCCCCCAAAGCATAGCCCAGACCATGCATATGCAGTGCTGCCTGCAGGGACTAGGTGTGTACCTGGCATTGTGTACACTTTTGCATGATGTTTAGCAGGTCTGCTCATCATGCAAACTGAATGATGCAAAAACTCTAATTAGCATAATCATTGCATTTATCCTGGTGAATGTGCACAACATAAGTATGTTGAGAATAACAGAGCCTCATTGTGCTATGGAAGAAATGACTGGAACTTGTACTTGAATACTTGCAAAAAGTGAATTTCAAAAGAAAACCTATTTCTACAAAAATATGCCTGCTTGAATAAGTTAAGTTAAACTTTTTAAAAGTTCACACATTTATTATACAGCTGCTTCTAAATGCTATTCATCCTACTGACCATAAGATGTATGTTTAACAGAACTCCTACGTGTGTTGGGCAAGGTTTATTGAGGAGGATTGCAACGGTACACCTATTGTAATACCACAAAATTTTTGGGAGGTTCACCTAGAACAAAACACTCAAAGCACTGTACAATGCATGTTAGTGATATCTCTGTAGTGCAAATACTTTAACAGTGATAACAGCAATCATGGCTTTGTGACAGTTTTGTGGAGTTATGTGCTCATTAAACCTATGTGCCTGATATTACTTAAAGAGTGTGGAAATAAATATATTACTAACAGGTACAAAACCAGCATGATATATGGGCAAAGGGGATACTGGTGGTATTAGGATTTGAAAAGGCCATACAGGAACAAGGCTGCTAATCCCACTGTTTTCCTAACAACAGAGCAATTCCTGAAAAACATGAATTATTAAAGTATGTGAAAAAATGGTTTGGTAAGTTCGTAGCTAGTATCTTTTTATGACCCATTGCTTGAAAGAAGGAAAAAGCAGGCAAAACAAGCACAGAATGGATCATTAGATGAAGACAATTAGTTATTGTGAAAAAAAGCTATGCTGCCAGAGTTAATAAAGACTACATGATCCATTTACACCATGTATGCATTGTGCCGTGACATGCACATGGTAGTGCATCATTTTGAATTCAGTTAAGTGGCTGTACATGGTGTGTAGAGCTGCACACAGCCACTCAAACAAGGTAAACACCATGACATGCAAATTACAGCATAAGCAGCTGAATTGTATGCTAATCAACCAATCCAAGATGGGGGAGCTATTCAACAAGCTATAAAGCAACCCTGTAGACTCAGTGCTGTTTTGTCCTGCAAATTACAAAACCTATTGGAATATAGCCATGGAAAGGAGTCTACACAGAAACAATGTTAGGGGTTGCTGGTGCTTTAATTCATGTGTATGTGCAACAGGCTGAAGTCTATGCTGGTGCTAATAGAACAAGGCCAAGAAGGAGAAGAGTTTTCAGACCCCAGGTAACTTATCACAACCTACATGATGTGGAAATTTAGAGAGCTACAAGGTGGATAGAGACACACTACAGGAACTCTGCAACCTTTGTCATCCTCAACACAGACCCAGGGCAAACTGAGGGGAACCCATCCCAGTGGAGACAAAGGTACCTGCAGCACTTAGAATCTTAGCTACAGGTACCTTTCAGAGACCAACAGGGGACATGCGGGGGGTGTCACAGGTATCAGCATTCAGGATCTTCCATCAGTTCTTGAACGCTATGTTCCAACATGTTAGTGACCACTTATATTTTCACTGTACTGCTGAGTATAGGGCCAGAAATATGCAGGAATTCTACCCTGTAGCACACTATCCTGAAATACTGGGTGCCATAGACTGAACACATGTAGAAATTAAGGCACCATCCAGAGGACAGAGAAGACTCTACATTAATAGAAAAGGCTTTCACTCTATTAACTGCCAAGTTGTATGTAATGCCAAGGGAATCATCTTGAATGTGTGTGCTGGCAACCCTGACAGTTACCATGACTCACATATCTGGCACACCTCCCAACTGTATCAAATGTTTACTAGGGGCGGCGTCCCACAGGATCATTTACTGGGGGGATGCAGGTTATGCACTGGAACCGTGACTGATGACACCCATCAGAAATACACACACACCCACTGAAAAAATGTCATAATGAGGCACACCTTCAAAGCAGAAATATCATAGATCATATGTTTGGGCTGCTGAAGGTGCAGTTCCTGTGCCCAGATACATTTGGGGAAGCACTGCAGTACAATCCTCGGACATGTGCTAAAGTCTTCACAGTATGTGACATGCTAAACAACATCATCCTGAGAAAGCAACTTCAGCAGGATCAGCAAGGGGAAGGAGCACACATCCCACTACCAATGCCAAGGTCATCATAGCCACACGCAGGTGAGAAGACAGGGGGGGAGCAGCAGCTGCTGCGCGTGTAGGAAGATGTAGGCATGCTCAATATGCCCTCACAGTGGCTAAGAGACAATGCATAGCACACTCACTCACCACCTAAGGACCTAAAACCTTGGTTCTATACACATACATATAGTAACATTGATGCCAGGCAACTCCCACAACTTTACCTCCCCATGTATTGGATGTGTACTGCTTGCATCAGACAGAGTCAGCCCTAAACTAAAACTGTTGCAACTGCTAGATTTACAAGTTAAGTGTTGAACCTAGAGTGTATTGTGTAATAATATGAATGACTAGAATATCCTTGCATTTTGTTACTTGGTAGTGTAAGCAAATAAAAGGTGGGAGATTTGTACAGAAATTACCTTAACATGTGACAACAGAGACTTATTTGACTTATATAGGTGTCCATTATTAAGTAGAAGGCCTCAGGCATCAAAGATTCACACAGACATACCTCTCAAAAGTAGAGATGGTCACTGCATGCCTTCAGTTTAGCACCATATGTTTGTACTGGAAAATCATTAAAGACAGAAGTTAGAAAGTAATGATACACATTGCAGTTCAAGGCTTCACAACCCTCACAAGATCATTCACAATAATGCTGGAAAATTTTGATGCTAGCAACTGTCTAACTTTCTAAGAACAATAAAGTCAAAGGTACAATTACCAGTTTAACATCACAAATGTAGATATACTAAGCACTAAGTTAGCTATGCATCCTGAGCATCAGACAGAAAGCTTATGTATCCCTGAATCCAAAAGATACAAAATAGGGATATGGCACAGTTATTATCACTTGCACAGGGTGTTGGGTGGGGGCTGGAAGCCTAGACAGATACAAAAGGTTGGTAAGTGTGTGTGAATAAGAAAGAGAAGCAGGCAGACATTTGGATAAAGCAGCAAATGGACAGTGAGACAAAATGAGTTTTAAGCTGCATGGCTGAACCATGTAACTGTTGTGTGTGTGTGCCTGTATGGGTCCTCTAGGTGAAATTGGTATGTGAGTGTCTGCATGAACACAGCCAAGCACTGTGCTAGCTCCATGTCTTGGTTTGTTGGACAGGTGTCAGCCATGCATGGAGACGTGGCAATTCATCATTGTCATCCCTGACCACGAGAACTGGCTCTGCCAGGAGTTGCGCTGGCATGTCCACTCCCACATTCAGATGCATTGTGCTACCTAAATGCGACTGATGTCTGCTGGATGAACTCCCTCATGGGAACACCCAGGACAATGACCCCATGGCTTGCCACATCTGGATGTGGACAGCTCACCCACTGATGAATCAGTGTAAGTACTGCCACTATGGGAGCATGATTGGACATGACCACTTTGGCTAACAGCAGATCATTTGGCTGACCTATGCCCATGAGGATGCTGTCCTCTTCCCAGCAGATGTTCCGTCACAGACACTGCTCATTCCAACATGTCATTCATCTGATCCACTGAATTGGCAGCACAGTGGAGGAAGTCACACATGTCAGCCTTTGCCACATCTATAACTTTAAGCATTTCTCTGGAGCACCTATGGGAACATGCCTTTTCCTCCATAATGGCCCTAAATATGTGTTGAGTGTCACGGGAAGAGACACCTGGCCTCCTCTGAGCACTCTTAACCTTCCTGTGTGCACCTTGATCACACTTTGGCTTTGGCCATAGTCAACAGGCACTGGATTCACAATAACCACACTTCCCTGATTGATTGTCTCCCCCTCCACCTGTTCAATATTTGTGGGCTCACTGGAATGGGTAGGTGTAGGCCTACTGGCTGTGTCTGATGGATTTCACAGGATGGCTGTATGTCAACCTCAGTGTCAGATTCAATCTCTGCACCCCCCCCTGACTGTGGCTCTGTTTGGCCACCATCATCATCAGAGTCTGCTGTTACTCTGACATCAGGTGGTATAAGTCCCACACTTACAGTCTCAGGTTCACCTGTGATAATAAGCAACAAACACAGGAACAATTAATGCGTAGTCTACTAAAGTCCAATATATGATAACAAAATAACAGTGCTGCCACAATTAGACAGTACAGGAATACACACAACAGTCCTGACATCAACATCACACACTAAAATATTTCTTTGAATTGCTCATCAGTACTGACATAAAAATGTTTGGCTTACCATCTGCATATGATGGTATCCTCTGCATGCCAGATGGTCCTGGAAGAAGTTAAGCAAAAGGTAAGGGCAACAACATCACAATTAACAGTAACACAGGTGGATAATACTTTTTCCCTTTTATATGTGGACATGATCCACCTAAAGAAATCCAAGTCACTGCGAGCCACTCGCTCTAGTGAGCTAAACCTCACCACAACAATAAATAGAACATGCTGGAGGGATAGATTCCTGTCACAGAGACTCCCCATGCTTTGGAACAAAATTCCTAACTACATTAGGCAGAGGCCCTCACTAACACTCTTCAAGAGAAACCTTAATGAGTGAATGGGTAACAGAAAATACACCCCTGGGATCACTTCATTGGCTCTTCTTGACAGAGGCTCAGTTAATTAATCAATGGGGCGGCGAAAGCTGACACACTCTGGCTAGGCTTTTAAATGCCCTCAGGCAGATAGCCTAGTACCTACCTATGAACCTATGTCCATTAACTACACTTTCAACAAGAACTTGGATGACAACTCTAACTTAAGCCCATGTGTAATCAATCAGAATGTGTTGTTAACTGTAGCAATCTTCACCCCCCCAAAAAAAAATATTCTGAAACAGAAGTAATGTATTGATTTAAATTGTTTTACTATACAAAAGTATTTAACAATTGATATACAAACGATTACCTGGAAGCTACTCCTGGGACATGCTTGCTGTCCCTGGAACAGTAGCATCAATGTCAAAGACATGCTGTTCTGCACTTTCCTGGGAACTTTCTGGATACCTGATAGTGGACAGGAACTCTTCATTTACTGTTAGTAGTGGCTCTGTGGCAGGCCCCCCCAGTACCCATCCAATTATGACCCACTGCAGCTGCTCTCCTCTGTGCAGATGAGACCAGTGGCCCTATGGCACACGTGGTCATATGTCCTGCTGTGGCCACCCACTGCATTAACATCTGCAATGATCTGCTGCCAAATCTGCATTCTGCCTGACATATCCCTGTGTCCCGTCTCAAGCAGGAAGGCACCATGCCACCTAAAGGCATCAACAATGATCTGATTCTCAGGATCAGTGAAGGGTGTTTTTTGAAGATTGAGATGCCTGGGTTGCATAGTCCTACGTGTCCTAAAAGACACAGAAGAAAAGGTAGGATTTCAGTATTATGCACTGGAGAAACATAAAACAGTATAGAGATTAGAAACATGAACAACAGGCTAGATAAAAAAGGAGAGTAGCAATCGCAACATATCCTTGTTTGTGCCATAACAGAAATGCAGCTTTGCTCCTCCACCCCCAAAAGAACAGGGAAATGACACATTTTGCTAACAAACCATCTTTCAAATGCTAAACGTGCTATCAAATGAACTGTCCCATAAATATGTCTACAGAGTCAACACAGAACATAACATGTTATGGTATTGCCAATCATGTATACTTGTGAAATGCCCTGACAAACACCCCCATTCCATCAGTACACTTCTGACTAATGCATACATATAAAAGTGTAAATGCCTTTGCTAATCAATATATATATATATATATATATATATATATATATATATATATATATATTAATTAAGCTGTTATACAGATTTTTAATAATTACATTTCAGCATATGCAGTATGTAGCCAATAAAATGCAAGCATACCTTTTCAAGTTCAATAATCCTCTATGCAGCTAGATCCTAAAGTAATAGCCTTTTTTCTGTGTTCTCCACGTAAACAAGTCTCCTCACCTTCACTTTCCCTAGATACACAGTTGCCTTTTTATTGTGTAGATTCAGGGCTGTCAGCATGGTGAGGATGCAAATGAGGTGTGAGCTCATTAGAATTTCTGAATCCCAAATACTTGGCTCTGTGTCGCAGATGTAAACATAGTGCAGGCATTCCCTCAGTGTTTGTTTTTAATTGATTGCAGTTGTGAATTATTACAACTGTGAATGATTACTAGTTGGGAGAAGGAAACACAACAGCAATGCAGGCTGCCCTATATCCAGTGGGTGTGTCAGGCTAGACTTACAAAGTGGTAGATGTAATTTTGTCATAGTTGGACATGTAAGTAAGCAGCACACAATTCACAGGTTATCTTCATTAACATCCAATTTGCTCCTCATTTGTTGGTAACTGCATATTATATTATTGCCATTTAATATCCTCACACATTTAAGGACAATGATATGGAATGGCTTGTAGACTGAATGTCTTAGATTACTGATCAGATAAGAATGACCAACAAACACAGAGAGGTAAGAAAGCAATACTCATAAGTGGTTGTGTGATCACTTAGTGCAATACATCCAAAAATAATAAATGTGCAAATAACAGTTTTATGGTTTCATATTACTGTAGGTGATGTTGTAGTTGGTTGTATGGAGAATGTTTATATTTCCTTGCTGCAAAGCTGTTTGTGTGCCAAAGAGGGATAAGGCAACCTCACTGTGTTCTAAAGGCTCATTGGAGTGAGAGTTGAAATCTATATCTATATAGAAATATGTCATGTGTAATGATATTTTGTAGTGTATATGTCATAGATTGCTTTGACACATTTCAACTACTTTTCCCTTTTTTCTTTTTCTGTTTTTTTTGGGGGGGGGCAGAGCAGTGTTTGTATGATATGTGGCTGAGTGCAAACACAGGAAAATAGAGAAAATGAATGTCAGGTTTGGCTGTGCTTATCTGGTTTGCAAAAAGCACTGCAGTGTGCAAACTGGACTACTTGCCCACACAGGAACCAGACAGAACACCTGTAGAACACCTGCAAACAGGGCATCTGTAAAAGGGCAGTGGTCAAAAACAATACATTGTTGCAATTTCTGTATTTCATCATGCCACTGTGCTTACCAGCATTGTGCGGCAGTTAGCAAGGCTCCCCAGCAGCTGCAGCCATCGAACACTTGCGGACAGAATTCAGACAGACAGTAACTGAAACTGGATACATTCAGTTAATTCTGTCGGGCAACACACAAATATGCTAAGCAGCATTGCACAGCAATTAACACAGAGACCTTAAGAATTATTAGGAAATTATGGAATGGCATGTAACTAGTCCTGTGGCAGCAGGTTTAAATGTAAAGCTGGAGTGCAGATGGTCCTGGGTTCCAGTACAGGGTGTGCAACCTTTTGTTACTGTTGTGATAGTGTAGTTTATAGCAATGACCTGTAAAATCGACAAGTGTTATTTCAACATTCTTGTGGCAACAGGTGTAAGCATAGGACCACCATACACATGGTCCTGGGTTCTAATACAGGATATTCCATACACTTTTACTGTTGTTCCACATCCTATTATATTTACTATCACTTATAACCCTTTAGATAGTGGAGCTGATATGAATTATATGTATGATGGATGAGACACCATTATTATGCCTTCAGATGTATAACTGAGGGTATACTGTCTACTGTATTTCTGTAAGTATAATTCTGCTATCTGGACTTGAATGACCTTCACAATTACCTAAGACACATACACATACCCAATAACCTTGTCAGGTCGCACACATACGCGTGTAACAGCTCAAACTGTCACCTGTATTTATGTATGATTTCTGACTATGTCTGAGCATCATTTCTTCTGTGGCAAAAAAGCAATGATGTGGAAGAACATGTTTTGTCCCTTATGCCTACATTTGAATCTCACACTGTAAAAGTCAATTTTCCTCATTGTATAAAGACAAAAAATGTGTCAGGTCATTACAATTATGCCTTCAGTGCATGTCTGCAAACTTAACTCACCTAACAGTTACCTTCCAATTTCCGACACATATTTCCAGCCTACATCAGTAGACACCCCTCAAACTAAGGCCAAGTGTCAGATTGACCTTCCAGTTTCAATTATTTATTTCCTCACTCCTTCGCACTGCTGTTCTCCACTTAACATCATGCAAACATGGTTGGCTTCATTGTTGTGGTTTGCGCACTACCAGTAAACATGATAACTGGAATTGGTGGGAAAGCACCAGTTTCTATTGCTGTAATTCATCTGGTAGACATGGCTGGCATTTGAGAGGAAGATGCCAAGTTTAGGGTACAAAGGTGGGGTGTCTAGGAGTCCAGGATATTTACTGGACTTCTGGTAAAGCAGCACAGCCAAAGGCTTCTGCAGAGGGACTATTCTGGCTTCCAGTACAAGTCTGAGGTGTAAAATAGTTTGATCCAGACTGTAGCTAGTGTCACGGGTATCCCATACACTGGAGAGCAATGTAGGCATCATTTCAATGACATATGCAGGAGAAAAAGTGATACCCTAAACTGTTGGTTGCATGAGTTTGAGACTGGGCACATCCCACAGCTGTGTAAGTATGATAATAAAAAAGTACTTGTAAGACTTAGAAAACTAAATATAGGCAAGACTGGTATGCATAATGCTCTTCTGTTCTTTTCTGTTCTTTCCCCAGCTCCCAATGAACATGCGTTCAATTGGCAGGCTCATGTTGCTCAGAGACTGAGGGAAGTGAGTGGTATGTATGCAGCAAAATAAAAGTGTTATTGTAGCTTTAAAAGTTAAAGAGATCTTTTTTGGTATTTTATATATTTGTATCAAATTGAACATGCATATCCCAACTGTAAAAGCAAGTATGTAGCACAAACCAGTTGTAACAGTCCAATATTAGACTGTATTCAGAAGTTGTGGGTTCAAATATCATGAATCCCAACTATACAGTACTGTTATTGTTTCAGTAATATTTACATTAAATTAAAAACTCTATACCATCGGCACAAATGCCCTGCTGTAAACTGTAATTTCTATATTTGCAACATGCATATGTGCATTAAATGTACATTTCAAGAATTGCTTTCAGCAGTCTGTCGTATAGTGTGTATCTGTTAGGATGTATACTTAAATGTAATACTTCAGATAAAAGAGTTGTATAGTTGTGTTAATGCATTGTATGTCACATATGATGGTACTACTTTTATCTCTTTGTTTTCTCTCACCCCAACCCTCATCTCTACTGTTTTATTTTCTATTATGTATTGTCAAAATGTCTCCATGTCAACCATGTGTACTACATCACTTAACGCTACACAGCACAGTGAGGTAGGCCAGCCCAAGTGTATCAGCCTGCCCCTGCTCCACCAGCTCCAGCACCTATGCTCAGCATGTCTGGGAGCTAACCTGGCAGTGCTGCCTCTGCTGCCCCTTCACTACCTGTGCCCTCAGTTAGTACTGACCCAGAAGCTGGTACAGTGGTACCCTCAGGGAGCAGTGGCAGAGGTGGTGATTTCATCACTCTCAGGGAGATGCCAGGGATGGTGCATAGGGTTGTGCACTGCAACCATTGGTGTACACTTATGCCAGATGGAGAGGCTGCATTCCCTCATGGTCCATAGGAGGAGAAGACATCAAGCACTCCAGCTGCCAGTGGAGTAAGGGGACAGTGATGACAGTCCAGTGGGTGAGGATGTGATTCTCACTGTCTCCAAGCTTGATGTGCATTAGCCTGCATTGTCTCCTCCCTCACCCCAATCATGGTGTTTCCCAACCTTTTGTGGCCATCACTGTCCCTGTCTCTTGTCTTGTTTGTTTGCATTTGCTTCCTCACTTACAGCAACCAGTGGAGTAAGGGAACAATGATGACAGTCTAGTGGGTGAGAACTCAATTCTCACTGTCTCCAAGCTTGATGCTCATTAGCCTGCATTGTCTCCTCCCTTACCCCAATCATGGTGTCCCTCAACATTTTGTGCCCATCTCCATCCCTGTCTCTTGTCTTGTTTGTTTGCATTTGCTTCCTCATCTACCCAACTTATCTGACCCAGAAATACCTACATCCCTTACTCAGCAGCCTCTTACTGAATTAAACAAATGGGCACCTGTCCCACAAAAAATAAACCTCCCATACATAGTTCTTCATTTTGCACATGTGTTTCCTTGACATACTTGATTTTGTCCATTTGGCTACACAACATGATTATGTTGTTGTCAGCCCTCTCTCTGGAGGTAACAGTCTAAATTCAGCTAATATTCTGCACAAGTGATCAGATTTTACTGTTGAAGAAAGTATGGATCTTTTCTACCTCCCCCCTGCACATTCCTGTATTGTTTTCCCTTTGTTCTTCCCCCTGACTTTTCCCCATTCACCACTTTCCGCTCAACCCCATTTTAACCCCTATAATCTGGTGCAGAAATAGAATCACACACAACACAAATAAGTAGCAGAAAAAAAACAGTGGATCCCTTCACATTTTGGTCTCTATGTTTGCATGGAGTTTTGCATTGCACACCAATGCCACTCGACATTGTGTGGTGGTACAATCCTGTGGTTATCTCCATGTAGTCTTGCTTAACGTTGTTGAACTATGTCAACATACAGCAACGTATGTACTATAAAGAATAAATGTCATTGCATTATCACTGTTTATTTAAAAGTCTTTAAAAGTATTAAATACAATTAGATTTGAAGCCATTATTAGCTGGACTCAAAAAGAAACATGTTAGTGCATTCACACCTGCTGCCACAGAGTCAGTTAAGTAGCAGGTTTGTTTCAGAGACTCAATACTAACTCTCAGACTTTAGCAATGCGGGTCACATTTGTGCTCTGCTTAACTATGCGCGAACATGGAAAGTATTGAAAATGTCTATCTCACATGTGCAAACACTTTGCCAACTATCGCTCAAACCCACTGCTCACCACACTGTCAAAAGTAAATATTATTATGTATTACTGATGTTTACTGTCCATTTCTTGTCTATGACATTAAATTACATGTGGAAACATAACAAACTGAAGGCCATATCTGGCAATATGTCACATATTTATAATATAGCCATGTGTTGCCTCCATCCAGGCTCTGCAACCCTGGTGTCTCAGTATTTTTTCCACACATATATCACCTACACTATAGAAATTAATATCACATATTGTGTGATATGTAATTTACATCAACCTATTAACATGCAGAACTATAACTTTTGACCCATAAGTCTAAAAAGCCTTATCTGAAAGGCTAGGGAAGGGATCAGAATGGACCTTATCTACAGGGATGTAGGTGATCTTTCAACACACTTGACCTGACCCATTTTGGTTTTGTTAAAGGTAGATCTTGATTATTAAACCTATTGGACTTCTTTGATAATGATCCCAATGACCTGGATGAGGGATAACAGGACATACTGCTATGTTGATTTATCCAAGGTCTTTGACACTATTCCCCATTCAGGTATCATAGATAAACACTCCCATCTGGGGATTAACCTGTACATTACTAGATGGATGGCCAGGTGGCTCACCCACAGAACACACAAAGTTGGTGATTGCACCTCCACCACTAGACCACTTACCAGTGGAAAACCACAAGGATCTCTGCTGGGCCCTCAACTGTTTGGAAACTATTTTTGTGAAATCCAGCCAAAGGTAGATGGCCTATGGCTTACCAAGTGTGTATATGACTGTCAAATGAACACAGTCATATAGAGTCCCTCAACTATGTTAACATATTACAGAAGGGTCTGACACAGACAAATGACTAGACTGAACATTAAAGCAAAAAATGCCTTATTGCCCACTTTGGCACTGAAGTACCCCTCCTAATTATGATATACATAGCACCACTCTAAGTAAAAACAGAATGTTACAAGACTTGGGAACACATGTTGATAGCAATCCACACTTCAATCACTATGTTTCCATAGTGGTGAGATACACATTGTACATTGTGCACCTCATAAATAAGACCATCACATGCAAGACCAGGGAGGTCATAGCTCTACTGTACTCTACCCTTATTAGAGCACTAATTAAGTACAGTGCTCCTTTCTTTCTGTACCTCAACAGACACCTGCATCAACTGGAGAAAATACAAAGGTTTGTGACTGGGAGAATCCATAGCCTCCAAAACATGACAAACATGGAAAGACTGAAAGATCTGTCCCTGTACTCAGTATCATGCAGGCTGCTGAGAGGTGACCCATGCCTGGCCTACAGAGCAGTCTAAGACCCTGCCCTACTGGAAATGCTGGACATCTACAAATCAAGTGGACAAGAATAATTTGCTCCAGGGATCTCAACCTAGCCTGTGACATAAACAGAACATGCTGGGGAGACAGATATATCTCCCAGCAGTCACCACTCCTCTGTAATAGGCTCCCACTGCATGTGAAGCAATATTCCTCAGTGACTCTATTTAAGTGCAACCTTGACAACTGGATGGTGATTGTAACTTCATGTTTTGGGTGGCACCTATGCTCCTCAAGGACCCAGCCAGTTGGTGCTGACCACAAAATCACTCTGCTAACAATGACCATCTAACTATGCTCAATAAGGGTACTTATGTTTTTACATGGCTAGGCTTTTAAATGCCCTAGGGCCATTAGGCTAGTAACCTCTTATGAACCTATGCAAGCCTCCCAACATCTTCTCTCCAGCATGCCCTGCTGATGTCATCCACTATTAGTTGACCTACAGTCTTGTAAAAGTCAGACCCGTGCTGTGGTGCTTGTGTAAAGTATTGAGTTCTGTAGTTGGTGTACTTAGATGGGTAGGGGTTCTGTTCTCACAGCAGTGAAGTGTCTGTGTGTGTGTGTGTGTGTGTGTGTGTGTGTGTGTGTGTGTGTGTGTGTTTGCCCTTGCTTGACATTAAAGAGAGCCTTTTACACCAGCATTTGAGACAATGTTATTACCATATTCTCCTCACCAGACACTGCTGATATCATCAGCTATAAAGTGTTGTCTGAGACATTCCAAGTCAGACTTGAGCTGTAGCACTTGCCTTAAATACAAAATGTTGTAGTCTATGTACTTAGATAGGTAGGGGTCATATTCTCACTGCAGTCAAGTGGAGGGAGTGTTTGTGCTCTTGCATGACATTACAGTGAGCCTTTTACATTAGCATGTGGGACACTGATATTACCATATTCTCCTTACCAAGCACTGCTGTTGTCATCTGCTATATCTGATTTGTGAATGTGCATTATTCTCCCTCAGGGTAGGGTCAAAGACTGGCCTGGAGGCCAGGCAGAAGTCACCTCATCCTATAAAATCCTGATTACAGTGACATGACTTTCAGTCTATCCACATATATCATGGCATGTTTTGTAGCCCTGTGCTTTCTTGGTGAGAAACACATATGGTCTCTCCAGATGCTGCATGTGTATGGTAAGGTACAGGAATAACAGACCATTATACTCTATTAGTGTTCTGATGAGGTTCAAGTACAGTACTGTAATATAATCCTCAGATATGAATACAATGGCATGACTTATGATGTGCACAACATAGTCTTTTAATAATAGTGTGGACACTTGGTGGTCGAAGTTCAGATTGCTATCTATGTGTGTCCACAGTGCTTGCCTCACTGGGTTTCAGCATAGCGGGGCTGTTGTCAATCCTGTAATTATCAGGGAATTCCACTTTGCAGAAGGGCAAGATAAAGACACATTTTTGCATTTATTTGTAGACCATGTGGCTTTGTCACCAATCATTTGTCTGTGTTAGCCCCTCCTGTAGTATATCATCATAAGTGTACTCAATGATTGCACCCAGTATGCAAGAATCAGCAAATGTGGTAAGCCAAAGGCCATATACTTTAGCCTGAACTGTTGAGAAATAGACTCCAAACAGTAAAGTGCCAAGCACAGATCCCTGGGGTATGCTAGTGGTGACAGCTGTACTGGTACACATTGATTCATCAACTTTTACAGTATGTGTTCTATCAGTGAGCCAACTGGTTACCCTTCTAGTGAAATAATGGTTAATCTCCATCTGAATAAGTTTCTCAATGATATCTGCATGGGAGATTCTGTACAAACCCTAGGCCAGATCAGGATAGCCAGTATGCACTGCCTTACCTTCATCCAGGCCTATCACACAGAATCAGTGGGCTGTGACAACATCACAGATCACCTATCACGTGACTCAACACATACACCTTCCTGACACACTAGAATACACACTTCAACACCCCTGCCATATAGACTATGTTCCTGTAGAAGGATGTACATCAAAATGCATCCATGTCAGTTGAGGGGGACAGCACAATGCTCTCCTCATCTATGAGGTAGACCAACATGTCATCATGGGGCTTTTACTAAATGTACACTAGTAATATCCCAGCTGTGTGCAACAGACCTGTGTGAGTTGTTAATCCTACATCATGTCTGTTACATCTGTTAGATGTTCTCAAAGAGGTCATCAAGGGCATGCATGATGACAACATTGTCATCCTTTTGAACTTGACAAGCCCAAGGCATTTGACACAAATCCACACTGAGGTGTTCATGCAACACTTTCAGATGTGGCCATAAACACCTATATCACCAAATTGGGACACTACTGTATCACATAAATGGCATGGAAATATGTTGAAACGTGTAAAGTGAACTGTATCTCAGGTCCAGTGATCAGGTCTGTACATCAGGGCTGTCTGCTAGGCCCTTTCCTGTCCATTATTTAAGTCACAGACATCACAAATGACATAGACATTCTGTCTCCAAACAGTAGTCTGAAGGACTATAGATTCTGGGCAATCATTGACTCCAGCTGTGATATTAGTATAATACAGACAGAATCAACATGCACCAAAGATTGCTGCCACAGCTATGACAACACCTTCAGTGACACAAAAAGATGGAGAGATTTGTTATGTCAGGAAAACAAACACACGGCACAAGTATAATGTAGGCAGCACAACCTATAATTAGACCAATAGGTATGTGACATGTGTCTTGGGATAGATGGTATGTGGAATGTACACCAGCATGATACCATAGTACTGATCACTCCCTTGTATGCAACACAACTACTGAGTATGTGAAGGACATCCACGATACCTACACAGCTCACAGCCTTCATCCCAACGATAACTGAGTACACTGCACCCTTTGTCAAAGAGCTCACTACACATCTTCCAGTAATGTGTAACTGAAGTATACCACCTTTGCTAAAGTAAGCTGTCACAAATCTTATTGGCCATACCTAGTCAGTATTTTTGTGGCATAAACATTACTGTCTGATGGTGTGGAAACCACATCAAGGTGTTGCACCAGATGCATGAGTGATACCTGTTCCAGTGATGAACACAGTACATACATAGCTGTTTGACAGCATTAATGGCATGGGTAACATTTGTGACAATGTGGATTGTGTCATATATATATATATATATATATATATATATATATATATATATATATATATATATATATATATATAGACCATGCACACCAGTCAACTAGCCTGTATTGATCATAATGTCACATACAGGCATAGCAGTGTCCCTCCTAACACCTCCAATAGATGTTCCAGTGTCAGGACGGTGTGCGTGATTGCATTCATAGAGTGCAGACATGTCATAATAGTTGTACAAGTGTGTTTGTGCAAAACCCTCTGTGATCACTCTAAATCACATATGTTGTGTCAGAGACGTGGGATTACTGGTGGTATTATTCTGATATTACTACACGCTCTAGGGACCTAAACCTTGTCACCACAATAAACAGGACATGCTGGAGGGATAGATTCCTATCCCAGAGACTTCCCATACTCTGGAACAGGCTACCCATCTATGTCAAGCAAAGTTCTTCATTAGCACTCTTCAAGAAAAATCTTGATGAGTGGATGGGAAATAGGAAATACACCCCAGGGGTCACTTCTGTGTCTCTGCTCGACAGTGGCACAGGAAAATAACTTTCTTGGGTGGCGTAAGCCAGGGAACCTTGTTGGCTAGGCTTACATAGGCCCTTGGGCCAATAGCCTAGTACATACCTATGAACCTATGAACCTATGATTGTGCGTGGTTCTTCTAATGTTGTCCATGAGCCTTTACCTGTGTCCACTTGATGGAGACCTCTGCTGAGATTAGACTCATATTCAGGCAAATTAGTTTGCATAGCTTCACAGTAAGCACCCTACCCCAATTGTATATCACATCCCTGATAGGTGTCCTCTGCATTGTTCATGAAAGGATGCTGATCTCACACAGACATTCTCCCCATTGTTATGTCACCTTGTGTGAGAGTCACATAATACACATTTTCACTGTGCAGTCCCTACTGTATCATATTGATATGTGATTTGTGTTGCTGCTACAACTGTCTTCCATTGACATGCCCTCATCTGCTATACATTAAGTTGTTGTACATGTCCTCTTTCCCTGTGTTTAATCCTAAAATTCATCTGTGTGTCCCTATTCAATACACACACTTACCTTGAGTGTTTATTTTACATGGCAGTCATTGTACCTTTACAGATCATTTACACAGCTTAAGTACAGAATTGCAGGAATGGGATTTCACAATAATCTGCACTGCAGATACACTGTCCTATACTGTGTTCGAACCATATACTTAACAATCATGCCATTCAACTGTCCAAATTTTTGCCTTATCTTTTGGTGTGTTTTTATCAAATTTATGGTTTTCTGCCATATCACTGGTATGATATCATGACTGATGTGACTCAGTAATTACATACATTTGAGTTTTAGACTTCAAATCCTTCAAAACATGTATCTTAACACAAACCCCTGGTTATTATAGCACATTTCTAAAGAGCAACTATGTCAAATATGTCCCTATTTCTGGGTTATTGTCCCCCATTAGGTTGACATTGAGAGCTATCGGTTAAGCCCTGGTGATCATTGTGGCATTCTGCACAAAACCATGGACCTTGAGTGCTCTGATTTAAACATGATTGCTATCCATGTTTGCTTGCATGGTTTCCTGGCCATCAACACTGTTGGTGGCCATGAAACCTCACTGATTTACGTTTAAATGCTGTGCCTGTCATGAATATGCAATGAGCTCTTCTGCTCACAACACATCACTGCACACATATGTAAACTCTGTGAAGGCTTTGTGTGAAGCTTACATGGAGTTTATTGAATTCCAGGGATGATGTTAAAAGCTTCACCCCAGTGATGTTGCAGCATGGGAGAAGAAAACTTCTACAAATATTTTTTTCTGCTGGGAGGGAGAGTTTAGAGAATTCTATGTGGATTGCGACTAGATGAATGAAATTAGTAAGTACATTTTCATTTATGGAACACTTCATATGGTGGCTAGGATATCTACAACTTTCAGTCAAAGGGTTATTAAAGTATAAAAGTATGCCTGGAAGGAATTATATAATTGTAAAGAAAAAAAAAATACTATATGATTTTGAGGAATGTGGTATGATAAAGAATTGTTTGTATAAATATTAGACGTCTAGAGAACATATGCAAAGTTCTTTAGGGATTGCTATGGATCTACATTTCTTTGTTATTGTATGATAACAGCTGGAAATGTTTCTGATAGGGAACCATATTCTGGATAATTTTTTATTACTGAGAATTTGGAATGCTAGATATTTATTCGCAGTGTTTAACAAAAATGGATATCATAGGTTATGTTGAGATGTATGTAGTTTTTATCAAAAATGTAAATTTAAGTTCTGATATTGAATGTTTGCAAACAATGGATTGCAATCAGCGTTGTAACTCTCCAGACTAATGGAGCTGCACTGGTATGGAAGCAGACAGTGGAGAGGAGATGGAAGCTGAAACAGAAATGGCTTCGTACTATGTCTCTTAAGTTGGAGAAGCATTGCAGAAATATATTTATAATGTGTCAGTAAGCTGGAGAATTACTAAATAAATAACATTTGCTAAAACTTTGATAAGATATCCAACTTTCAGCTTCTCATCAAACGTCAGAGCTACAGAACCCACTTACCTCCCCTGGACTTGTTCCAACTATGTTTGAGTTCAGTGAGGAGATAGAGGCATCCTAGGACAGCATCACAGTGCTGCCAAGGAAGCATTTTTTTTCTGCTTCTCCCTCCCTTGTGCATACCTAGTAACTCCCTGATGGTGAAAAATGCAGTGGGTGTCAGCCCTGAATCACCCCTCACTTCCACAAGGGGCTGATGTTAACATGATGTGCCTTCCACCCAAAGAAAAAAATATCTAGTTGTTCTCTGGGTCTGCACCTTGGAAAATGAACTGCATATGTGCATTCCTCCCATCCTGCCTGCTTATGCCATTAAGTGCCAAATCTGCAATTGGATCGCAGGTCACCTGGACTGCAGTTGAGGCTTTATCTTTCTTTTCACTCCTACCTATTCTGCAGCATTAAATAGATTATCAACTGTCTGTGGTTGCTTATTAACCATTCTGACTAGTGAAGTGAATGTATTTGGAGAGCTACTATGGCTGTTTGTGGAGAAATAAATATGGCTACTTCATTTCAGCCATACCAACACACTGCATGATGACATTGCATTTTCATGTTGCACCAGCAATGAGGTACATTAATGAGAGTGTCCTGCCTAGGTTCTACTACCAGAAGCACCCCCCCAACCCCAACTGCATGCTTTAGCCTAGTTGCCTGATTACAGCCTCCCTCTCCACAAGAAATACTGACAAGGAGCCTACTTACATGTCATCCCTAAAGCTCCTTAAATAAAGATGGCCAGATGATTCTTTATTTTTCTCTATCACTCTGCCAGCTTCAGCAGCTAATGAGCTTTTTCTAATCAAACTTAGGTTTCCTAGGTTGTAGTTATGGCTTTATATCTTCGCACAGTACAGGCTGACCACAGAAATATAATTCAACTGACATACTGGACAGGAGTAGGTGACAGCTGCCATACGATATAGAGTTAGTAAGATGACAGCGTCTGCCAAATCTTCACATTATGGTGGCCACCTGGCCACCTGACACTCCCCAAGTCCCTCTTCACTGAAGTTTCTGTGGCCAGCTACATATCGTGTATACCAACTTTTTTTGGCATGCAGCTACTTCATCTACTATGAGTTCCTTCAGTTTTTTAAACTCTACATATTTTGAGTGGAAGGCATTTTTGCATAACCTTTCACTTACAAATCCCAGTGGAGAATAATACAGTCTTGTATTATCCAGAGAGCCATGATACCTGTTCTAGGCAATACTGGCTTGCTTTTATGTACTGTTTTATATTGTTTTAACTGTATTTTTCATTGCTAGATACTGTTTCAGTACTCTAATTGCATGTTTACTGACTTACTTAACTGTAAACTGCTTTTTCATACTGAGAGTTGTATTTTCTGTTTGTGAGTGCTTTTCTGGGCATTTTTGTGACGTTTCTGTGTTCTAGTCGGGTATCATATAACTGATTTGTTTGCAGTTAAAAGCATTTTCTAGAGTCTTCTTGCTTCTTTATCTGTTTAAAAGTTTCATTTAGTGGCTACAGCTAGTAGCTGTAATAGTTTGCCACCCCCGTTCCCTATTGCTGTCTTATTCTTATATTTGGTGGCTTTGCAGTTGCCCGCCCATACTGTATATTTGATCTGGGACACTCCTCCCTGTCTAGTGTCACTAGTCCATTCTACCTAATAGAGAGAGAGAGAACATTTGTGACAGCCAACCCACTTAGATTATTAACCTTGAATTATCTTCTGTTCTAGCTTTTTCCTTTTCCACTTTAAAAAAAAAATTCTAAGCTTGTTTTCCCCCTTTCCTGTAACGGGTCTAGTCCAGATACAGAATTGCTGTATCCAGGACTACGTGTAAGCTTCTGAGCCCCCCCAAGCCTTTCTGTGTTGGAGGGAAGCCTTCTAGCTTATCAGTGGGAGTGGTAAGCACTAGGTAACCTATTTACCACATAAGGAGTGTTTTTTGGCCCAGAAATTGTAGTTATCGGCCATTTGGGCAGTTTTTCCATCTCTCTCAACTTTCTAATTTAAAAGCCCACATTTTGCACTTGTATCCCCCTTTCCTGTAACTAGTCTAGTCCAGATACAGATTTGCTGTATCCAGGACTGCTTGTAAGCTCCTGAGCCCCTCCCCAAGCCTTTCTGTGTTGGAGGAAGCCTTCTAACTTATCAGTGGGAGTGGTAAAGCACTAGGTAACCTATCTACCACATAAGGAGTGGGTTTTGGCTCAGAAATTGTAGTTATTAGCTGTTTGGGCAGTTTTTCCATCTCTCTCTCTCTCGCAACTTCCTGATTTAAAAGCCCACATTTGCACTTGTTTCCCCCTTTCCTGTAACTAGTCTAGTCCAGATACAGATTTGCTGTATCCAGGACTGTTTGTAAGCTCCTGAGCCCCCTAAACCTTTTTGTGTTGGAGGGAAGCCTTCTGGCTTATCAGTGGGAGTGGTAAGCAATAGGTAGCCTATCTACCACAAGAGGAGTGGTTCCTGGCCCAGAAATTGTAGTTTATTGGCCATTTGGACAGTTTTTCCATCTCTCTCAACTTTCTGGTTTAAAAGCCCATGTTTGCTCTTGTTTCCCACCTTTCCTGTAACTAGTCTAGTCCAGATACAGACTTGCTGTATCCAGGACTGTTTGTAAGCTTCTGAGCGGTGCCAGAGTCTGCTCTTCAATTTTTTCCCTTAGATCTACTAGTTCTCTCCTCTCCTGCACTTATACTAGCTTATTAGTCTAACACTTCACCAGACTTCTTGTCACAATTATTGTAGCACACAAGTGCTACCAGCACTAAACATTCTACAAGGAAACAGATCTAGTACTTATTAACAATGCCCACCCCTCCAGGCATGTCTAAAGGTCAGTTCCCTGTGCTTTTTCCTATTAACCTGGTGAACTTGTGTTTCTTGAGGCAATGTAGCAACTGCCTCATGTACACTGACAACCATCTCCTCTTACCTTCCAACACTCAGACTTGCGAGAGATGCACTTATATATTCAAATTGGAAGCCACTCGCTCTCCAGCCAAGACCGGAATAAATGGTCAAGAGGAGAAGGTCAACACTTGCACCACACCACATGGAACACATAGCCCTCCGGAACACACACCAGCACTGCCTTCACATAAAAACACAAACCACACACTCACCTTCGCGGAGGCTCTCAATGAAAATCTACCCAAACAGCAGAGACCTCCAAGGCAGAAACGCACTCGACCACCACAACACTAATCACAAGACACATAACTCTCCTAAACAGTGTGTCACTCAACCAAAGCCCCTAAGGCAAAATAGCATGCTCAACACAGTAGTCATAGGTGACTCAATTGTGAGGCACACTGATGTTCCACTCACTAGGCTGATTAAGGAGAAAGTAACATTCAGCTGCCTGTCAGGTGCCAGGATCCATCACATAACGAACACACTCAGGTCACTCAACAACAGGTACAAATATGACTGTCATTGTACATGTGAGTGTGAATGACCTGAGTCATATCTCCCTGGACTACATGAAAAGAGACATGGAGGAGCAGCTCTTGGATTATGTAGCCCAGGCGGGTATGACCATAGCCCTGAGCAGCACCCTACCATCACCCAGAATGATACCACAGTGCAAGCAGAAAATGATTGATTTCAACAATTGGCTAAGTTTCTGGTGTCATTCTAAGGGGATCCAATATCTGTCTGCCTGGGATGACTTGATTGACAGACCTCAATACTTTGCCAGAGATGGCCTGCATCTGAAACCCCTGGGCTCCTGGATACTGGCCAAGGCTCTTGCCATGTGTATAGTGCCTTTTTTAGGCTGTGTTCCAAAGACTAAATTACCACTGTAACAGCTACACACAAATGCAATCTGAGGGTCATGTTGCTCAATGCTAGAAGCCTAAATCTCAAAATGTACTCGCTTGAGGCACTCCTTAAAATGGAGAACATCGACATTTGTGCTGTAACAGAGACTTGGTTCAAGGCAGCAGAAAGCACCCCTGCACTACCAAGCTAAAATGCATTCCACACCTTTCGGCCCCAGAACTTGGACAGAAGCTCCAAAAGCAGTGGTGTCTCCATATTCATAAAGGATGCACACACCTTCAGACTGGTAACCCAACATAATGCATCAGAGATACTTCAGGTGCAGCTAACATTGGGTAAGACAGTGATTCAGGTTGTAGCCTGCTATAGGTCCCCAACCATGTCCCAAGACTTGCACTCCACATTCCTAAGCACCCTGGAGAATATTAGGGTCCAACCTAACATGCTCTTACTAGGAGACTTCAACTACCCCTCCATTAACTTGGTAAACTACTCATGTACCAATACACTTGCCCAACGTTTCCTGGAGTTCATTAATTCCAATGCCCTGGACCATCTTGTTCTTACCCCCACTAGAGGTAGCAACATCCTTGACCTGGTCATTACTAACATGGGCAACCGTTGCTCTACACCAATAGTCAGCTCCTCCCTGGTTAGATCCGACCACAGACTAATCACGTTGGAAATCCACATCCCTCCCACCCACCCCCAGCAAATGTAACCACCATGAAAAACTTCTCCAAAGCTAACTTTGGGATCCTAAAAACAGAGGTGGCTAACCTTACGGCACCCATGCAAATGGAGAATAGTTGCGTGACCACAGAATCATACACCAATGCACTGTACAAACATGTACACAAATGCATGGATCTCACCACACCCAATAGAACCAAGGCACTTTCCTCCAAAAAAAGGACGCCAATCTGGTGGTCCCCTGCCATAAACAAACTCTACAACAGAAGGTGGAAACTGATGTGGAATAAGGTGAAATCCCAAGACTGGAAAAACTCCCTTATCAGCCTCAACAAAAAGTTGAGATCCCAGCAGATAGTAAAGACAACCACAAGGCCTTCTATAGGTATGTAAAGAATCTCCATGGCACTACCCAGATTTGCTCTGAGCTACCTCACAATGGTACCTCATATACTGAGCCAAAAGATATTGCCAGTATACTGGCTGACAGATTCAGTGCCAACTTTACCTCTCTCTCTCCTCCCCCCAAACGACCAGTCACAATACCAGTAGATTGCCAGGCACCCAGTATTACTGCTCCACAGGTTAAAACAGCACTGTCCAAGGCCAAGAATACAGCTTCTATGGGACCTGACAATATCCCTGGTTGTGTTTTACATGAACTACAGAGTGAACTGGCACCTCACCTGTGTGACCTGTTCAATCACAACCTCACCTCAGGCTTTGTCCCTGCCAAATGGCGCACTGCTACAGTCATCCCTCTCCACAAAGGAGGAGCGACTACAGATCCTGGGAACTATTGTCCCATTAGCCTGATGAGCTATGGAACGCATCATCATGGACCTAATAAACAAGTATACAGGGAATCTCTAAACTCTGGATCCCACACAGTTTGGTTTTGTGAAGGGTAGATCATGCCTGCTCAACTTGGTAGACTTCTTTGAGTCAGTCACTAGAGCTGTGGATGAAGGCAAGGTGGTTCATACTGCCTACCTTGATCTGGCCAAGGCTTTTGATATCATTCCCCACTCAGGAACCATAGAAAAACTCACTAAGCTTGGCATCAACCCCTATATCACTAGGTGGGTTGCAAACTGGCTCACAGATAGAACCCACAGTGTGAAAGTACCTGACTCCAAGTCAGACTGCCGATTAGTCACGAGTGGAGTCCCACAATGTTCGGTCCTGGGTCCTCTCCTGTTTGGTATCTACTTCTCTGAAGTCCAGGCCAACATGAAGGGACTCTGGCTGACAAAGTTCGCAGACGATTGCAAGTTGGGAGCTATTATTAACTCCCCAAGTGATGTTGACATCCTACAGAATGGCCTCACTGTGACCAACGACTGGTGTCAGAACCATGGCCTTAATGTCAATGCCAAGAAATGTGTTGTCATCCCCTTTAGGAAAAAACAGGTTCCCATGAATTACCACATTGATGGTAGTCCACTGAACACAGAAGGCATTATAAGAGATCTGGGAACACAGGCTGACAGCAACCTCTCTTTGGATCACCACATTGCCACTGTGGTCAGAAAGTCCTTCTATGTGGCACATCTCATTACTAAGGGTTTTGCATCCAGGAAGAAAGAGGTCATTGTCTCCCTCTACTCTTCCCTTATTAGGCCAATCATAGAGTACAATGCCCCATTTGGCATGTATCTCACTAGACACCTGCAACAACTGGAGAGGCCACAAAAGTACCTCACAAAGAGGATCCTAGGCCTTAAACACTTGTCCTATATGGACAGATTCAAAAAACTCCAACTATTCTGTCTCATATCGCCTACTTAGGGGCGATCTCTGCTTGACTTACAAAGCCATGTCTGACCCAGCTCTGTTAGAAATGCTACATCTAAAGAAATCCCAATTCTTTCGCACCACATGCTCCAGAGACCTCAACCTCATTACCGTAATTAACAGAACATGCTGGAGGGAGAGGTTCATAACCCAGTGACTGCCCATGCTATGGAACAGACTTCCCATACATGTCAAGCAGAGCACCTTGCTAACCCTCTTCAAGAGAAATCTTGATGAGTGGATGGATAACAGAAAATTCAGCCCCGGGGTAAATGCAGTGGCTCTACTTGATAGAGGCAATGGGAACTATGGCTGGGTGGCACTATGCCAGGGTAATCCTATGGCTAGGCTTGTAAAGGCCCCAGGGCCATTAGCCTAGCACACACCTATGAACCTGTGCTGAAGGTGCTTATGAAACCAGGCAAACAGATCAGCCATGGAAAATACACTGAATTACAATTAGAAATGAACCACAGTATGATACTTATAAACATGAACCAGTATATGATACTTATAAACTGTTACATGGTTGTCTAAAATTTTGTAATAACTTCACTTATGAGAATTGCACCGTAGTGACTGATATAATTAGACATTATATACTGCTTTGTAAAAATAACCCTGAAACTGGTCTATTTAATTAGCTAAAATGAGTGTTTCTAGGAGTAGTGAACTAGGCTACCACAAGAAAAATATTCAATAATCTATGCAGGAAAGCAGGGTGAACTTATTGCCCTTGCTTGCCAGGTGACAAGTTCCAGCAGGTTAACTAGTTAACAATTTACTACTTTTCCCCTTTTGGGTTTCATAGCAGCTGCTTGTATATTTTTCATTATTTTCTGTAGGCAAGGATATAATCTAGATTGCCACCAGGTGCATTAACAGTTATAACCCAACACCCACATCTTTGCAGCAGCTGACAAGCAGGCTGAAGTGCCACCCCTGCTTCCTTGCATGCTTGTCCCCCACTATGCCCTTATCATAGCTCTTGTTCTTCAAATGATTCTCACTGTGACATCTAGCTTCCAATGGGTATCAGAACACCAGAAAGTCTAGCATTCGCCCTCCCCATAGGAATGATAAGCGGCATCAGCCCCTTGCACTCACTACTTCTGGCCTGCTTATCAAATCCTCAGGTTGTTAACTGACTTTGTGTGATCTGTGTCTTGATCAGGTCTTTAAACTGCTATGCTATTGAGCTGGCCCTCTCTTTTACTTTTGCCTTGCAGTCATATATAAATATTCATTGATTATTATTGTTCTGTGCCTACCTTGATATCACATAAAAACAATACTGACTTGTTAACATTTTAAATGCACATTGTCTGACTTACTTGGTTCTCTCCAAAACCAAGGCTTAGCCTCCCCAGGGATGCTGGGCTTGTCATTGAATAACTATAACATTATCAAAGTCCGTGACAACTCTCTACTGCTTAAAGAAATTGAGGATTATTAAAGATTCCGTGCTGTTTATTCACTTTGTGAAGTCATTTTTCCTTAATTCTATAATCTTTCTTGTGTATTATCATGCCACACATTCATTGACATCAGAGTAGTATTTTATTTTGTATTATTACAGTGCTCATTAGAGTATGAGGTCATCTTGTATTACTAATTCTATTAGTTTCAGGTTTCTACTCATAGAATAACAGTGAACAGCAAGTGCCTGAAGGCACTTCTTAATGTTTTTTATTATGAATAAACTTTACAGCCCAACAAAACTAAAAGTTCTCAAGCTTTTCTGTTTCTTAAACCTATCTGGTCATTTAGTGATACAATGAATGGGAAATGGCTGGGTAGTTACCACTAATGTTACGATCATATCTGCTGTGCATGCGTGCATGCGTGTGTGTGTGTGGTGTGTGTGTGTGTGTGTGTGTGTGTGTGTGTATGTGTCAGGGAGTGGGTTGTGCCACATTTCATGTGAGTCTGATATTCCCTGGCAATTGTGTATATGTATTGCTGAAATTGACTTGCATGCATTTATTGACCTGAGTAGTACATTGATCCAAGTGAGTCAATTTTAGGATTAGCCTAGGAAATATGTCTCTTCAAAAAGCTGTTTATTTCGAGTCAGAATCATTTGACTTTATTCTTTCTGTCAAAATATATTTGGGCACTTACTGTTTGTGCATCTGTTTTATTTGACTGCAGTTATCATCTGCTGAAGCAAACTGTACATTTCATTTGCTTTAACTCACTGAATAATATCACTTAATTACAAAAAATGCGTATATCTGTTGAATAACTTTAGTTAAAATTTACAGCCTGATCATCTTAGGAATTATTTCCATCAGATTTTTGTGAGAGCTCTTATAAGACTGCCCCCACAAGTCACCAATGTAAGTGCTGAATTTTCATTTTCAGACCTGAAATTTTATTTCACATTACAACTCTATATTTACCTTCTTTGCATAGATGATACTTTGCAGGTTATATTCAGCAGTACAAAGAATAAGGTGTATCTTTAGCCTTAGTGTATGTCCTAAAGCAAGACGTTATCTCACAAATGAAGATGTCTGGGGTATCAAACAGTTATGGAATACTGGTTCTGTAGAAGAAGATTTTTTGGGAAAGGGGTGTAGAGATTGTGGTAAATAATAAAAGGTTGTTATTAAATGTGTCTGCATTTTTTTCAAGATGATTGCCTGCTGTGAGATTGGAGACAGGTCCAACTTAAAGTTGGAAACAAAGAGAATTTATTATATGTGCAAAGTTAAAAGCATTGTAGCTTATTGATAACATAGTTGTATTTGATTTACATCGCCAACCTACTGCATGAATGTTCCTAACTTCACAACTTTAGCAATAAACTACCGAAGTACACAATATCCAAAAAAAGTGTCTGTGTGGGCATGTCCATTTATCATAAAATCAAAACCCTGAATGGCAAGTGATCGAGTGCAAAAGTTTGATCACCAACCGATTGAAAAAAAAAAATATATATATATATATATATATATATATATATATATATATATAAATATATATATATATATATATATATATATATATATATATATATGTATATATATATATGAGTCTACTACATTTGATCGACAGACCATTTGATGGACACTCATTTGGTCAAAAGTTCATTTGATTGAAAACCAGTATTCAAGGTGATTAACATGAATTTATAGGTTCATAGGTTCATACTAGGCTATCTGCCCTAGGGCATTTATAAGCCTAGCCAGAGTGTGTGTGGCTTTCACCACCCCTTTGGATGAGAATACTATACCCATTAGTTTGCTGTGCCTCTGTCCAGCAGTGATACAGAGATGATTCCCGGGGTAAACCTACGATCTCCCATCCACTCGTCAAGATTTCTCTTGAACAGAGTCAGTGAGGGGCTCTGCCTCACATGGACTGGGATTCTGTTCCATAGTGTAGGGAGTCTCTGGGTGATGAATCTGCCCTCCAGCACATCCTATT
Source organism: Protopterus annectens (assembly GCF_019279795.1). Lineage (NCBI taxonomy): Eukaryota > Metazoa > Chordata > Ceratodontiformes > Protopteridae > Protopterus > Protopterus annectens. The sequence continues at coordinate 1,391,757,380 of NC_056732.1, forward strand.
TATATCCGTGTTGAGGTTTAAGTCTCTTGCTCTCGTGGCTCTGGTGGATTTGGATTTTTGAGGTGGAGCATGTCCATTAATTCCGGGTTGGACATGGCCCTGTATGCCAGGCACAGATCACCTCTGAGCAGATGGTATGCGACTGAATAGAGCTGGAGTTTCTTCAGTCGGGCATCGTATGACATATGTTTGAGCCCCTTTATCCTTTTGGTGAGGAACTTTTGGGGTCTTTCCAACTGCTGCAGGTGTCGGGTAAGGTACATTCGAATGGGGCGTTGTACTCAATCATTGGTCTGATAAGTGAAGAGTACAGGGTACAATGACCTCTCCTGATCTGGATGTGAATCCCTTCATGATCAGGTGGGCAATGTAGAAGGTCTTCCTAACCACTTTGGCAATGTGAGTGTCAAAAGAGAGGTTACTGTCAACTTGGGTCCCCAGGTCCCTGATAACTTCTTCCGTGTTTAATGGATTACTACCTATGTGGTAATTAGGGGTTACCTTGTTTTTCCCAAAGGGTATGACTATACATTTTTTGGCATTTATCTTAAGGCCATGGCTCTGGCACCAGTTATCCATTTCTATGAGACCTTTCTGGAGGATGTCTGTGTCTGATGGAGTGTCAATTATGGTGCCCAGTTTGCAGTCATCTGCAAATTTTGTCAGCCACAATCCCCCTATGTTTGCCTGCACTTCAGAAAAATAAATGCCGAACAAGAGGGGCCCAGGACTGAGCCCTGTGGGACACCTGCCGTGACCGGCTTAGAGTCTGACATGGCACTAGCAACTCTAACCCTGTGTGTTCTGTCCTTGAGCCAGTTTGCAACCCATCTTGTGACATATGGGTTTACATCTAAGCTGGTGAGCTTTTCTATGATGCCCGAGTGGGGTATTGTGTCTAACGCTTTTGCTAGGTCAAGGTAGGCTGTGTGAACTGCCTTACCCTCATCAATGGCCTTAGTGACTGTTTCCGGAAAAGTCGACCAAGTTCAAGAGGCAGGATCTGCCCTTGACAAAGCCAAATTGGGTAGGATCCAGTGTCTGTAGGTCCCCAATGTCTTTATTTATGAGTTCCATTATGATCCTCTCCATGGCTTTGCAGACAAGGCTCGTCAAGCTTATGGGGCGGTAATTTCCAGGGTCCGTGAGAAGCACCGCCTTTGTGGAGTGGGACCACAGTTGCCGACGCCATTCTTGCACGTGATCCTGTAGTAAGGCTAAGATTAAACAGCAGCCTTATGTGTGGGTTTAGTTCCTCATTGAGTTCGTAGCACACAGCCGGGGACACCGTCCGGTCCCATTGATGCTGTGTTTTTGCTTTAGAGAGAGCAGCTCTCACCTGGGCATCTGAGATGTTTGGGAGGCTAGACTCTGGTGGGATAGATATTTCTCCTTTGGGGAGGGAGGGAGAAATTTGCACTGAACCTGTCTGCCAGTATGTTGGCAATGTCTGTGGGTTCAGTGATTTTTATCATTTTGGACTAATTCTGAGCATATCCGGAGTTTCCACCCAGGTTTTTAACATAGCTAAAGAAGGCTTTATGATTGTCTTTTGTGTCATTAGCGATTTTTCTCTCAAAGTTGGCCTTGGATGATTTTATGAGTGATCGTAGTTTTTGCTAGTATTGATCAGAGATGCCTTCCCTTTTAGGGATTTTACTCTGTCGTAGTAGCTTTCTCCTCTTGTTGTAGAGTTTGTTTATGGCTGGGGTCCACCAGACCGGGCCTGCCTTTGGTGGAAAGGGTCTTGATTTTATTAGGGATTGCTTGATCCAAACATTCCTGGAGGTGCTCAGAGAAGGCATTTGTAAGGGTTTCAGCAGCTGGGTTGTGGTTTCCACTGGCTCGGGGCCTTGAAGGATACCACTCCAGTCTTAAGAAGTGTGAAGTTTGCTTTTGAGAAGTTCTTCACTGTGGTTTTTTTGCTGGAGTGGGGTGGGATGTGGATCTCCAGTGAGATTAATTTATGGTCTGATCTCACCAATGAGGGATATACTTCCGTGTGGAGCATTTTGTCCCCATGTTTGTGATGATCAGGTCTAGTATATTTTCTCCTCTTGTGGGAATGGTGACTAGTTGTTCCATAGCATTTGAGTTTATGAACTCAAGGAACCTTTGGGCTAGGGTGTTGGGGCTTGAGTAATGTTCCTAGTCTATGTTTGGGTAGTTGAAGTCACCCAATATGATGGTGTTTGGAGAGACATTCATACTCTCCAGTGTCTTCAGGAAGGCTGTGTGGGTTTCCTGAGTTTGAGAAGGTGGTCTGTAGCATGTTACAAACTGTAGGGCAGTTTTACCTATGGTTAATTGCACCTGGATGGTCTCCGATGCTTCGTTGCCACTAACCTGGAGGTGTGGGTATCCTTTATGAATATGCATACTCCCTCCTTTTGTGGTTCGGTCCGGATTTTGGGGCCGGAACGCATGATATGAGGTATAACCTGATAGTGCTGGGGTGCTCTCAGGAGCCTTGAAGCAGGTTTCAGTCACAGCACAGACATCAATGTTCTCCATACTGAGGAGGGCTTCGAGGGCTGCATCTTGAGGTTTAGACTTCTGGCATTGAGCAGTATTACCCTTAGTTTTCTCCATTTTTGTTTTCTAGGGCGGTAGGTTTATCATTTGAGCCTTGCCTAAAAAGGCACTATGGGGTGGCAAGAGCCTTGCCAGTATCCAGAAGCCCAGGGTGACAGGTGCAAGCCGCCCCTTTGGCAGCGTGGCTTGTCAAGCATGTCATCCCAGGCAGACAGACATCTGAGTACACAGGTTGACAGCAACCTCCCTTTGGATCACCACATTGCCACTGTGGTCAGAAAGTCCTTCTATGTGGCACATCTCATTACTAAGGGTTTTGCATCCAGGAAGAAAGAGGCCATTGTCTCCCTCCTCTTCCCTCATTAGGCCAATCATAGAGTACAATGCCCCATTTGGCATGTATCTCACTAGACACCTGCAACAACTGGAGAGGCCACAAAAGTACCTCACAAAGAGGATCCTAGGCCTTAAACACTTGTCCTATATGGACAGATTAAAAAAACTCCAACTATTCTGTCTCATATTGCCTACTTAGTTGCGATCTCTGCTTGACTTACAAAGCCATGTCTGACCCAGCTCTGTTAGAAATGCTACATCTAAAGAAATCCCAATTCTTTCGCACCACATGCTCCAGAGACCTCAACCTCATTACCATAATTAACAGAACATGCTGTAGGGACAGGTTCATAACCCAGTGACTGCCCATGCTATGGAACAGACTTCCCATACATGTCAAGCAGAGCACCTTGCTAACCCTCTTCAAGAGAAATCTTGATGAGTGGATGGATAACAGAAAATTCACCCCCGGGGTAAATGCAGTGGCTCTACTCGATAGAGGCAATGGGAACTATGGCTGGGTGGCACTATGCCAGGCTAATCCTATGGCTAGGCTTGTAAAGGCCCCAGGGCCATTAGCCTAGTACACACCTATGAACCAGTGCTGAAGGTGCTTATGAAACCAGGCAAACAGATCAGCCATGGAAAATACACTGAATTACAATTAGAAATGAACCACAGTATGATACTTATAAACATGAACCAGTATATGATACTTATAAACTGTTACATGGTTGTCTAAAATTTTGTAATAACTTCACTTATGAGAATTGCACCGTAGTGACTGATATAATTAGGCATTATATACTGCTTTGTAAAAATAACCCTGAAACTGGTCTATTTAATTAGCTAAAATGAGTGTTTCTAGGAGTAGTGAACTAGGCTACCACAAGAAAAATATTCAATAATCTATGCAGGAAAGCAGGGTGAACTTATTGCCCTTGCTTGCCAGGTGACAAGTTCCAGCAGATTAACTAGTTAACAATTTACTACTTTTCCCCTTTTGGGTTTCATAGCAGCTGCTTGTATATTTTTCATTATTTTCTGTAGGCAAGGATATAATCTAGATTGCCACCGGGTGCATTAACAGTTATAACCCAACACCCACATCTTTGCAGCAGCTGACAAGCAGGCTGAAGTGCCACCCCTGCTTCCTTGCATGCTTGTCCCCCACTATGCCCTTATCATAGCTCTTGTTCTTCAAATGATTCTCACTGTGACATCTAGCTTCCAATGGGTATCAGAACACCAGAAAGTCTAGCATTCGCCCTCCCCATAGGAATGATAAGCGGCATCAGCCCCTTGCACTCACTACTTCTGGCCTGCTTATCAAATCCTCAGGTTGTTAACTGACTTTGTGTGATCTGTGTCTTGATCAGGTCTTTAAACTGCTATGCTATTGAGCTGGCCCTCTCTTTTACTTTTGCCTTGCAGTCATATATAAATATTCATTGATTATTATTGTTCTGTGCCTACCTTGATATCACATAAAAACAATACTGACTTGTTAACATTTTAAATGCACATTGTCTGACTTACTTGGTTCTCTCCAAAACCAAGACTTAGCCTCCCCAGGGATGCTGGGCTTGTCATTTGAGAAAGGTCATATAGCTTGAATAACTATAACATTATCAAAGTCCATGACAACTCTCTACTGCTTAAAGAAATTGAGGATTATTAAATATTCTGTGCTGTTTATTCACTTTGTGAAGTCATTTTTCCTTAATTCTATAATCTTTCTTGTGTATTATCATGCCACACATTCATTGACATCAGAGTAGTATTTTATTTTGTATTATTACAGTGCTCATTAGTGTATGAGTTCATCTTGTATTACTAATTCTATTAGTTTCAGGTTTCTACTCATAGAATAACAGTGAACAGCAAGTGCCTGAAGGCACTTCTTAATGTTTTTTATTATGAATAAACTTTACAGCCCAACAAAACTAAAAGTTCACAATCTTTTCTGTTTCTTAAACCTATCTGGTCATTTAGTGATACAATGAATGGGAAATGGCTGGGTAGTTACCACTAACGTTACAATCATATCTGCTGTGCATGCATGTGTGTGTGTGTGTGTGTGTGTGTGTGTGTGTGTGTGTGTGTGTGTGTGTGTGTGTATGTGTCAGGGAGTGGGTTGTGCCACATTTCATGTGAGTCTGATATTCCCTGGCAATTGTGTATATGTATTGCTGAAATTGACTTGCATGCCTTTATTGACCTGAGTAGTACATTGATCCAAGTGAGTCAATTTTAGGATTAGCCTAGGAAATATGTCTCTTCAAAAAGCTGTTTATTTCTAGTCAGAATCATTTGACTTTATTCTTTCTGTCAAAATATATTTGGGCACTTACTGTTTGTGCATCTGTTTTATTTGACTGCAGTTATCATCTGCTGAAGCAAACTGTACATTTCATTTGCTTTAACTCACTGAATAATATCACTTAATTACAAAAAATGCGTATATCTGTTGAATAACTTTAGTTAAAATTTATAGCCTGATCATCTTAGGAATTATTTCCATCAGATTTTTGTGACAGCTCTTATAAGACTGCCCCCCACAAGTCACCAACGTAAGTGCTGAATTTTCATTTTCAGACCTGAAATTTTATTTCACATTACAACTCTATATTTACCTTCTTTGCATAGATGATACTTTGCAGGTTATATTCAGCAGTACAAAGAATAAGGTGTATATTTAGCCTAAGTGTATGTCCTAAAGCAAGAAGTTATCACACAAATGAAGATGTCTGGGGTATCAAACAGTTATGGAATACTGGTTCTGTAGAAGAAGATTTTTTGGGAAAGGGGTGTAGGGATTGTGGTAAATAATAAAAGGTTGTTATTAAATGTGTCTGCATTTTTTTCAAGATGATTGCCTGCTGTGAGATTGGAGACAGGTCCAACTTAAAGTTGGAAACAAAGAGAATTTATTATATGTGCAAAGTTAAAAGCATTGTAGCTTATTGATAACATAGTTGTATTTGATTTACATCGCCAACCTACTACATGAATGTTCCTAACTTCACAACTTTAGCAACAAACTACCGAAGTACACAATATCCAAAAAAAGTGTCTGTGTGGGCATGTCCATTTATCATAAAATCAAAACCCTGAATGGCAAGTGATCGAGTGCAAAAGTTTGATCACCAACCGATTGCAAAAAAAAAAAAAAAAATATATATATATATATATATATATATATATATATATATGAGTCTACTACATTTGATCGACAGACCATTTGATGGACACTCATTTGGTCAAAAGTTCATTTGATTGAAAACCAGTATTCAAGGTGATTAACATGGATTTGTCCCCCTCCCCAATGTCGTGCGACCCTGGAGTTGTTATATATAGTTAGGGGGGTGTAGGAGGTTTAAAATGTGTACTTTTTGTGTTATTTACATCTTTTAAATGAAAATAGGTGGGGGGTTCACCCCCCCCCCACCTCTGACTATAAAAATCAACTCCAGGGTCGCACGGCATTGGGGAGGGGGACAAATCCCAGTTTTATGCCTTGAATACTGGTTTTCGATCAAATGAACTTTTGACCAAATGAGCGTTGATCAAATGGTCTGTCGATCAAATGTAGTAGACCCATATATATATATATATATATATATATATATATATGTATATATATATGTATATATATATATATATATATATATATATATATATATATATATATATATATATATATATATATATTTATATATATATATATATATATATATATGAATATATATGTGTGTGTGTGTATATATATATATATATATATATATATATATATATATATATATATATATATATATATTTTTTTTGGCAGGGGGCAAGCGACTCTGCACGCTATGCAATTATATATGTCAGTATATATAAACTTCAAGATTGCAGTGCAGTAGGGAAAGGGCAAACCTCGATGCTTTGCCAGAGACAGCCTGCATCTATCAACCCTGGGATTCTGGATACTGGCTAAGGCCCTTGCCTCCCCTATAGTGCCTTTTTTAGGCAATGCCCTGAAGATAAATTTACCACCATAACATCTGCTAGCAAACGCATCCTAAGGGTTATGCTACTCACTCATTTGAGTCACTCCTCAAACTGGAGAACATCGACATCTGTGCAGTAACAGAGACCTGGTTCAAGGCTTCTGAGAGCACCCCTGCACTGCCAGTTTACAATGCATATCACACCTTTCAGCCCCCAAATCTGAACCAAAGCTCTAAGGGATGTGATGACTGAACCCCCAAAGGTGGAGGTGTATCCATCTTCATAAAAGATGCACACACCTCCAAACTTGTTGCCCAACATAATGCATCAGAAATACTGCAGGTACAGTTAACACTGGACAAAACTGCAGTCCATGTTGTAGCCTGCTACAGATCCCTCACAATGTCCCAGGACTGCCACTCTGAATTCCTGGACACTCTGGAAGACATCAAAGTCCAGCCTAATGCCCTTATACTGGGAGGCTTTAACTACCCCTCCATTAGTTGGAACAACTACTCCTACTCCAACTCTTTTGCTTAATGTTTCCTGGAATTCATCAGCTCCAATGCCTTAGACCAAATCATCCTCACCCCCACTAGGGGAAAATAACATTCTTGACCTAGTCATTACAAACATGGGGGACTGCTGCTCTACTCCTATGATAAACCCCTCCCTGGTTCAATCTGACCACAAGTTAATCATCATTGATATCCAAATCCCACCCCCCACCCCGAGAAAGGAAACCACAATGAAAATCTTCTCCAAAGCTAACTTTCAGCTTCTAAGGACAGAAGTGGCAAGCTACATGTCATCTATAGAAATGGAGAATAGGAGTATGGCTGCTGAATCATACACCAAGGCACTGTATGAGCACCTACACAATTGCATAGATAGGGCCATACCAAACAGAACCAAGATGCTCTCCTCTAAACAAAGAAAGCCAATCTGGTGGACCCCTGCCATTAACAAACTCTACAACGGAAGGAAAAAACTGTTGCAGAGAAAGGTAAAGTCTGGTGACTGGAAAAATTCCCATGGACATCTCAGTAAATAAATGAGATCCCTCATCAAATCCATCAAAGACAGTTACAAAAACAAAATTGCTACAGATACTACGGACAACCACAAGGCTTTCTTTAGCTAGGTCAAGAATCTGCATAATAATATGCAGATTTGCTCTGACCTACAGCACAATAGCACCACTTATATTGAACCAACTGACATTGCCAATATCTTGGCAGACAGGTTTAGTGCAAATTTTACTTCCCTTCTCACCCCCTAAAGGGCCCATTCACATACCCAAGGAACATCAAATCCCTATTATCATGATTGCACAAGTAAAAACTGCACTGACCAAAGCTAAGAACACAGCTTCCATGGGACCAGATAATATACCAGGTTGTGTCCTGCACAAACTACAAAAGGAACTGGCACCACACCTGAGTGCTCTGTTCAACTACAGCCTCAGTTCAGGCTTGTTTCCACAGAATGGCACACTGTTACAGTCATCCCACTCCACAAAGGGGGTGCGACTATTGACCCTGGGAACTACAGCCCTATCAGCTTGATGAGCCTGATCTGTAAGGCTATGGAATGTATTATTACAGATCTTATAAATAAGGATATAGGGGACCTTCAAACCTTGGACCCCACGCAGTTTGGTTTTCTGACAGGCAGATCATGTCTGCTAAATCTGATAGACTTCTTCAAAGCTGTCACCAGAGCAGTGGATGAAGGCAAGGCTGTCCGCACAGCCTACCTCGATCTAGCCAAAGCCTTTGACACCATCCCACACTCTGGAATCATTGATAGGCTCACTAATCTGGGCATTAACACTTACATCACTAGATGGGTTGCAAACTGGCTCACTGAAAGAACCTACATGGTGAAAGTAGTTGACTCCAAATCTGACTACCAGGCAGTTAGAAGTGGAGTCCCACAAGGATCGGTCCTAGGTCCTCTCCTGTTTGGTATCTACTTCTCTAAAGTTCAAGCCAACACCAAGGGACTCTGGTTAACCAAATTCGTGGATGACTTCAATCTGGGCACTATTACTGACTCTCAAGCTGATGTGGACATCCTACAAAAAGGCCTTATGGAGACCAACGACTGGTGCCAAAACCATGGCCTTAGGCTAAATGCCAAAAAATGCATAGTTATTCCCTTTGGGAAAAACACGGTGCCCACAAACTACCACATTGAAGGGAACCCACTTAACTCTGAAGGAGTTATAAGGGATCTAGGGACACAGGTAGATAGCAACCTCTTCCTTCAACAACCACATCGCCACTGTAGTTAGGAAGTCTTTCTACATGGCACATCTCATCACAAAAGGTTTCTCATCCAGGAAAAAAGAAGTCATTTTCTCTCTCTACTTGTCTCTCATCAGACCCTACACCTCCAACAACTGGAGAGGCCACAGAAATTCCTCACTAAGAGGATCATAGGACTCAAACACATGCCTTATGCAGATAGACTTAAAAAACTTAAACCATACTCCATCTCATATCGTCTACTTAAAGGCAATCTCTGCTTGACATACAGAGCCACGTCTGACCCAGTTTTGCTTGACATGCTTCATATGAAAAAATCCCAATCCCTCCATGCTACTCGCTCCAAAGACCTCAACCTTATCATCGCATTAAACAGAACCTGCTGGAGGGACAGAGACTCCCAATACTCTGGAATAAACTCCCCATGCACGTCAAGCATAGCACCTCACTGGCCCTCTTCAAGAGAAATCTTGATGAGTGGATGGGAAATAGGAAATTCACCCCAGGGATCACTTCAATCGCATTGCTAGATAGGGGCACAGAGAACTAATGTCTGGTAAGCCAGATGACTGGGATCACTATTGGGCTAAGTTCCAGGGCCATTAGCCTAGTACTTACCTATGAACCTATGATACCCACTGTACTGTAGTCTTGCACAGATTTAAAAAGCCAGTATGTGGTATCAGCTGATTTTCACTCACAGATGCTGGCTTTTTTCCTTGTTGACGAAAAAATATTCCACCAAACTAATGTAAACAATCTCTCTCTCTCTCTCTCTCTATATATATATATATATATATATATATATATATATATATATATATATATATATATATATATATATATATATAGACACAGACACACACCACACACTACCTACACACTGACAGACATAAGTAGGGGGAGTTGCAAGTCAGAGGCACAGGGGGAATTTAGAGTGATGACACAATGCCTATGCCCTTTTTGAAGAGTTTATGTACAGTGAGGATTACTTATTTATTTATTTATTTTTATTTTTAAAACATTAAACTGTGCAACTGGAGTTCATAGCCATGAATTAATGGACATGCTGCACCTCAGAAAATCCAAATCTCATCGAGCTACACGCTCGAGAGACTTGAACCTCAGCACTGAAATAAATAGGACATGCTGGAGGGACAGATTCATAACCCAGAGGCTCCCTTCACTCTGGAATAAAATCACAGTCCAGGTTAGGCAGAGTCCCTCATTGACTCTCTTCAAGAGGAATCTTGATGAGTGGATGGGAGATCGTAGGTTTACCCCGGGTATCACTTCTGTGTCACTGTTAGACAGAGGCACAGTATACTAACCTCAAAAAAGGGCATAGCAAAATTAATTTAAAATGGGTGGCGAAAGCCAAACACATTCTGGCTAGGCTTATAAATGCCCTAGGGCAGATAGCCTAGTATGAACCTATGAACCTATGAATAAAATAAACCATAAGATACAGGAAGCAGAGTGTGGGGTGCTTTTAGATAAGAGTTATACCTACAACTAACACTAGTTAAGAATATATAATGTAATTTGGGGAACGGAATATGAGGAGAGCCAATGGTTACAAGATAGAAGCCAATAACACCAAGTAACAATAGTTAAAAAATAAGGAGTCCATAATATCATTTTTGTGTGGGGTTCCTCCACAAATCTCAGGAAACTGTAGCTCACAAAGATAAATGGTGTCTGAAATCACTAGAACCAAATGTGAATGCTAAAGTTAAGAAAATAAATCCATTCATATACAAATAACTTACAGATATTCCCATTTTACTAAGCTTGGCTTCTATGACTTTAAATGTTTGCGAAATGTTTTCTTGTTATACTTTCTAAAACAAATATTACAGTGTACCTCTATAGTGCTATATGTATTCACTGATCTACATTATTGCATTGATTTTCTTGCAAAGAAAACAAAATGATGGCTGTTACAAAAAAGTGCAGGTTGTTCAACCAGTGACATGCGTTCTGTTTTTGCACTCAGCCTTCTGAAACATATTCCTCTTATATCCTACAATTGTTTTTTTTCTGTTGAAAGGTATGGAAAGGATTAACTAAGATTAGAATAGCATGATATTTCTCTGTCTAAGCCATGAATGAATATCTTTGATGTGGATTTATATTGTGTCTTATAAATCGGTGGATAAAAATAGTTGCAACTGTATATGTATAGAAAAAACAGACAATTTTATACCAACTGATTTTAAGAAATAAATATTCTGTCCAACATTGGGTGACAAAATGGTACTAGCTCTGGCTCTAGCTGACAAATTGGGAACATGGGATTGTGTATTTCTGGTGGTCTTCCGGGATGGAAATTTGCTGATTGGTTTAATGCAAATGGTGAAAGTGAACAGAGTTTATCCCAATGGCGATAATGAATGTCATTTAATTAGTGGAATTTGAGTTATGATACAGAATTGAATTGCCTAGACATAGAAAAGTCTTGCTGAGTCTAATCATGATGGCTGCCAAAAAAGCAATTACTAGAAAATGGAAACCAAAGTCTGAACCACCTTTACTAGAAGCAGCAAATATAGTAACAGAGATAAAACAACTGGATTTGGGATCTTTAGAAAAGGGTAGGAGAAAATTACAAAGGTAAAAATGGTAGTTGTGGGACCAATACATGCAGAGGAAGTACAAGGTTTAAAAGAAGTTAAGATTTGAATGAGCTATGTAATGTTTGACTGACAATGTCTGGAGAGATTATAAGTGATGAATAATGTTTGCAACTACAATTGTGTCAACATGGTTTATAATGTATAATGTTTGCAACTGAAATTATGTCAGTACGGTTTGTTTTCATTTAAAAATATAAGATTGCCTATGTCATATGTAATAATTTAATAAAGATGCTTCTTGTTTAATAAAAAAAGGAAATATTAAAAACAGCAATAAGTGAACATGTAGTCAGATTTGACAATAATTATTCCAATAAAGTAATGGGTAAAAGAAAATCCTGCTTACCACTGATCAAGGACATTAAAAAGAATAATATTAAAGCCACCTTGGCGTTTCCTTCAAAGATCAAATTATTATTTTCAGAAGGAACTAAAATATTTGTCCCAGTGGAGGAGCCATCCACTTTTATCAACAAAATAAAATCCTTACTAATACTGAATAAATGGATTGGAACAGTATATCCCTCAAGAGACAGAATCGGCCAAATTCCTGGAAAACTGCTGCTGAAATTAAAACGCTTAAAAACAAGTGATTTTTATTTTCTGATTGCAGGACTTTTCTTTTCTGAAGAAATAGATTTACCCTTTAAGTAAAAGGTTTGTATTGGACTTTAGGCTTCAAAACATATGTATGCATGTATTCGTATTTTAAGCTAAAACATGTTGGGAGGGTGGCTCGATGGCTAAGGTGTTTGCCTTACAAACACAAGGTGCAGGGTTTGAGTCTCACAAGGAATAATTGACTAGGCTTAAAATGGCACAAAGGGAGTTAGTTTGTACTAGTACTATATAACCTGTATATGATGACTGACTGCTTTGAAGCAAGGGAGGTAGAAGAGACCTGGATTTAGGGATATCTGTCTCTCCTAGAAACACCTTTATGGGGAGGGTGGGAGGGTGGCCTAATGGTTAATTATTTGCCCTTACAAACACAAGGTACAGGGTTTTCACAGGGGATAACTGGACTGGCTTAAAAAATGGCCGCAGCAGCAGTTTTAGCCTGGTACTAACCTATGATACTAACCTATGATACATTTGTCATGAAAAGGAATATAAATGGTTAGTTTTACTGTATTTACAGTGAAAGACTTAATATATTCATTTAACTAAGCTTATAAAAATATATATAAATGTTAATCAAATACTTCCTGTATAGGAATGTCATTAAATTATAAGCAACATAATCAGTAACTTTAAGACCGTATAAGTTAAGAATGTTATTGTTTGTTTAACTTTGCATAGTGTTTGCATTGCTAGGTTAAGTGAATGTCAAAACAAAGTAATATGCTAATTAGAAGTGTTAAAGTGCTGATGGTTGTGTTTTCTTTGTTCCTGTGTAACACATTCCTTTCACAGATCATTTATGAAGCAAGTAACACCTAAAAAAAGCTTGAGATTCAAAACAATGTTTCAGTTGTGTCAGAATGCTGTATTCTTGCTTGATTTGTTTCCTACCTTGATTTGTTCTGAAGAAAATCTAGGTCAAAGTTCATCACTGATGTCTGTGAAAACAGAAAGGAACCTTCTTTTTATTTCTTCTTTTTTTTAACTATATATGTGAGGAATCTTTTTGTTTTCTTAGAAGTGAAGAATTGATAAAACAATAGCTATAGTAATATTTTATACTGAGCAGTTGCTGACATATAATTTGCTTGCATTTTGGTGAATGTTCATAGCTTATGGTGTAGTGCTATTAACTCTAGCTGTACATATTAATGGAAAGAACTAAAGTTAGGTGTTTGTTACTGATTAGAACAGTTTAAAAGAATTAAGAAGTATGAGAAAGTTGCAGATGAAATTAGCAGCTACTGTGTGCTGTGAGTTGTCATTTTCACATGCTGCAATAAAATTCTAATGTCAGGATGTGAAGCTCAGATCAGAACAGCAGATCACAATGACTAAAAACACAAATTAAAATGAAACAAGCAGGAGTTCTTTTACATATAGTCAAGATTGCTTGTACTACTACAATTAATAATAAGAAACATCTTATGAATAAAATGCATATGCACAATAAATTAAATATCTGCTATAGAAAATTAATAAAAGAGCAATATCAGCTAGTTAAGAAATATATACACATTTTGTAATCTGTAATGGACAGCTGATGATTAGTTATTTGATGGAATATTTCTGAAATACAAGGTATTTAGAATAAGGTTGAATTTTAGTGAACACTTTATGAGCTGAGCAATGGAAGCATTTGCATTCCCTGATAAAATTATAAGGTTGATTAGTAGGGTATATGAGGGATCAGAGGCAAAAAATTAAAGTGGGAGGGGTCCACTCTGATAATCTCTGCTTGAGCAGAGGTACCAGGCAGGGTGTTCTCTCTCCCCTTTGTTATTTGCATTATATTTAGAACCATTGGCAATAAATAAATAAGGGACTCAGAAATTCAAGGATATAATTGGTATGGTAGTCAAGAAAAGCTTGCTCTATATGCAGGTGACATTATATTATACCTGGCAAAATCAGAAAAGGACATTACAGTGCTGTGGAATATATTGAGACAGTTTCCAACCTTTTTGGGATACAAAATTAATGAAGCTAAAGCAAAAGCAATAGTGGTAAATTATGTACCCACATATGAATTGATTCAGCAAATCAATACTAATGGGGACATGAAAAAAATGAAGTATTTAGGAGTATGGATTAAAAATAATACCAGTGTGGCAGCTAAGGATATGTGGGAAGAGACTAAACAAAAGATAATACAAAAATTGAGAAAATGGAAGCTGTGATATATGGATATTGATAGTAAGATTTATGCAGTTAAAATGTTTTTAGTCCCTCTATTCTTATACACAGGTCAGGCATATTTTTATCAACTAGAGGGGAAGTTGTGGATAGCAATTAATAAAGAGCTGAAGAATTTTATCTGGGAGGGGGAATATTGCAAAATTCAAGTGGGATAAGCTTGTTCTTCCAATAGAACAAGGCAGACTGGGATAACTCACTTTGAAGGGGTATTTCACAGCAACACAGTTAAGGCTCCTATACATAGCACAAGCAGAAAACTATAATTCAAAGTGGAAGAAGATGATGATGAAACAGGGGGAAACTGAAGTAACATGGAGAGACTGGGATTTTTTTATGTAGACCTGTAAGGAGAACAACAATAATGATACAGAATATTGTATTCATAAGGTAGCAGAAGGTATTATAAGAATTTAGCCAGCACGGGAATTGAGAAAGGAGATTCTGCAAATAAGAATGATTACAATTAGGGTTACTGACAATAGGCAAGAGGTGGAGTGAATATATTGCAAAAAAACCTGCAAAGGAACCAAGGTATTGTGAGCAAATAACTAGAGAGGGAAAGTTAATAGAATGGGAAGATGCCAAGAACTTATTTGGACTGCAGGTTAGAGATTGCATTCCATATCAAGGATTGATATCAGAGTATAGGCAAAGAGAAAGAAATGGGGTGGGTCCTAAATGGAAGACCAGCATTGGTATAGTTTTTTAGTAGAATCTAGAACAGAAGTTGCCATGAAGAAAGGAATAATTAGTAGAACATATAAAATATTTCATGATAACTATAAGAATCAATCACAGGAGGCTAGAAAGGATTTGGAAGAGAGTCTGGATAAGCAATTCACAAAGAAACAAAGGGGAATATATGTATGTATCTATCTCAAATGTGCAACAAAATTTAGAAGAATTAGAATCTTTGCCTGGTAGTGTTAAGCAGACGCCAAAAAATGTCCTCACATAGCAAATGTTGAAGGTGTGATGTGGAAGAAAGAAGTAACTGGAAACATACTTTCTGGGAGTGTAATGAGTTGGCAGACTTTAAAAATTCCCTGCAGACTGCTCTGTCAGAGATGCTGGATCAGTAAATTGGAGCAACTAGGAAACTGATTTTTTTTTAGTTATGATACAGAATCAAATTGTCTAGACATAGTAAGGCCTTGCTGAGTCTAATTATGATGGCTGCCAAAAAAAGCAATTACTAGAAATTGGAAATCAAAGTCTAAACAAACATCATTAGAAGTAGTGAAGATAGGAACAGAGATAAAACAATCGGAACT
Organism: Protopterus annectens; assembly: GCF_019279795.1. Classification (NCBI taxonomy): domain Eukaryota; kingdom Metazoa; phylum Chordata; order Ceratodontiformes; family Protopteridae; genus Protopterus; species Protopterus annectens. The sequence goes on from NC_056732.1 coordinate 1,391,773,253, forward strand.
GGGATTTTTAGAAAAGAGTCTGAGCAAATTACATAGGAAAAATGGGAAATGTGGAATCAGTACATGCAGAGGAGGAATGAGGTTTAAAAGAGAGCAGGATTTGAATGAGCTATGTAATGGTTGACTGACAATGACTGGATATATTAAAAGTGATGCATACTGTTTGCAGCTACAGTTGTGTTGGCATGGTTTGTGATACAGAATCAGAATTGCCTAGACATGGTAAGGCCTTGCTGTGTCTAATTATGGTGGCTGCCAATTACTAGAAAATGGAAATCAAAATCTAAACCAACTATATTAGAAGTACTAAATATATTAACAGAGAGAAAACAATCGGACTGGAGATCTTTAGAAAAGGGTAGGAGCAAACTACATAGGAAAAAAATGGGAATTGTGAGAGGAATACATACGGGGGGGGTGAGATTTGAAAGAAGCCAGAACTTAAATGAGCTATGTAATGTTTGACTGAAAATGATTGCGTAGATTATAACTGATGTATAATGTTTGCAACTGGGATTGTGTCAGTATGGCTTGTGATGTGAAATGCTTGTAACTAGGATTGTGTCAGTGTGGTTTGTTTTCATTTATATAAATCTATTATTCCCTGATTTGTGAGTGATGTTTTAATAAATATGTTTCTTGTTTAAAAAAAAAGGAGCAGGAGTTGAATAATTTATGTAATGTTACTTAGGTTATATGATATATGGCAATATATGTGCATAAAGTTTGTTAATGTTAATTTGTTAATACAGTTTGATTACTTTTGTATAAATGTAAATTTGCCTATGTCACAAGTGATAAGTCAGTAAAGGTGTTTAAAAGAAATGTTTGCAACTGAGATTGTATTGCTATGGTTTATTATATTTATATAAATGTAAGATTGCCTATGTCATTCATACATAATTTAATAAAAATGTTTCTTGTTTAAAAAAAAAACAATATGGACTGCAAATGTTTTTTTTGACTCCATAGAAATAGAAAGACATTCTATTTGACCTCAGTAATATACATTTTTTTATGAATTAGTTTAATAAGCTAAAGGATTTTTAAATATCTAGATATTTATTGTGTTAAGATTACACACTTTTGAGATATAGACACTTGTACTTTTAAAATTAATTGACGGCTTTTTTATCTGTAAAATATGTGTATATCTTTTAGCATGAAGAATATATATGTACATTGATTTACTTTCTTATAAGAGTTTAGCATGATACATCTTTAGGTCCCACTTTTTCTATTTATTTATTTAAAAATTTAGTTATACTAATGTTGAATGCTGAATGAGGAAATAATTTAAGAAGAAGAATGGATCATTTATACTACCATTATATACATTGGTATATAGTGCACTATTGTTTGGATTATTTAATATTTGTGATTAGAAGAAGAGAATTATTAAACTGTTATATAATCATGGGAGGAGTAGTTTTAAATGGCAAAATATATAACTAAATAGTCTCTTATTATTTTTAACATATATATCAATTATTTGTAAGTTGTGGTAGCTTTTGGCTAATTTTTTGATACACTTTTAGGTATTGGTAGGTAGAGAGATAGTATTGTAGTTTGTCTATTCGATAGGCAAACTAGAAACTTTGGTATCCATGGTAGGTTGTGTTTTGTTAGTAATATATACAATTACAGTTGTAGACTTGTTTTTGTTTTTTGTTATTTATGAGTTTTAGTAGTTTAGTTTGTAGAAAGGTAGAATTCAAAACATGTGGAATGTTAAGATGGTGTTGGAGGAATGCATTACAGTCGTATATAAAATCCAGTTAATATGCTGGATAAATGTGTCATATTATCTTTTAAAATAAATCTTTTTAAATACACATTATGGATAGTTTTAATCAGTTATCTATTAATGTAAATGGATTAAACAATGGCAAAAAAGGAAATCATAATCTAAAATGAAACAGAGCAAACATTATATTATTGCAAGAGACTCACTTGACAGATAAAGATATACAGTACTTAGATAACTTAGGTTACAAAATGCTATAATTTGCTTCTTTTAAGAAAAAGTGGAGAGAAACTACTATACTTTGGAGAAAACTACTGTAATATGTAAGGTCATGGAATCTATTAATGATCCCACAGGAATATACACATTTGTAATAAGTAAATATAATGTCAAACTCTATACACTAGCTAATTTTTACTGGATCCCTGGAATAGGTGCAACAATGGCTAAAGATCATGCAAAGTTACTACAAAGTCACTTGAAGGGTAGTTTTATTTTAGCAGATTTTAGGGGTTTTAACTGCATACCTAGTATAGAAGATACAAGTGATCAGAAGAAAGCTAAAATACTGGCATCAGCTAAAGCTCTAAACAGATGGGTTAGTAATAATAATTTAGTTGATCTAGTAGTAAAATCAGAAGATAAGTCATTGTTCTTTACTTATTATGCTTATGCAGAATCTTATGCACATGGGATGCAAACTAGAATTACTGTGATTTATGCATCTACAGATTTACTTAACAAAGTGAATTATTTTAAAACTATTCACTGTCCTTTATCTGACCATAATGCACAAAGTAGTATTATATTAATGAATATAAGGAAATTTCAGATTATTTATAAAATCCCAGTATATATGAAGAAATTAAATGAATTTAAGAGTCATCTTAAAGAGCAAATCGAGATTTTTTTATCTTTGAATGATAGTGGTCAGGTTAGTAAAGTCATACTATGGGGCTCATTAAGAATGCATATTAAAGATAGAATGGAAAGATGGATTAGTAATAAAATGAAAGAGTTGGATAAACAGTTGCTAGAAATACAGGATGAAATACACAGAGGAAGGTTTGAACACCAAACAAATTAATACTGAAATCATTAAAAAATAATGTCAAAATATCAAACAGTTTTAACACATAAAGTGGAGATAGCTTTAGAAAAATAATATTGCACAGTTATGCAATGACTTCAAACATCAACAGAGATTAGTTAATAGAAGTAAGATGTTAAGCAAAAAATTACAAATTAATTGTATCCAAAGTCTTCACACTAATAAGCTTACTTCAGACATAGAGGAAATGCTTAATGTTAAAAAAACCCCATAAGGATCTTAATAAAGATAAAAATAATCCTGGTGATACAAAATTGACAATTATTTAAAGAAAAATGTTACTAATAAACTTAATGACTAACAAATATATCTGTTGAATAAGCCTATTACCCTAATTGAAGTTAAAGAAGCTTTTAAAAAAGGGAAAATTATAAAGCTCCAGAGTTAGAGGGTCTAAGTATGCAATTATATATTCTGCTTCCACTGAATATTTTACAATTAGTGTGTGATGTTTTCCAGAAAATTCAGAGTGACAAAAGAATTCCTCCCTCATGGAAAGTTTCTGTAATCTCACCTATATTTAAACAAGGAAAGGATAATAAGTCAGTTTCCTCATACAGACCTATTTCATTGTTAAATGTAGACTATAAAATATTTACTTCCATTTTACTACAAGATTAAGAGATATAGTAGATAAAGTAAGGAATAAAAATAAGACAGGATTTATAGCCAGTAGATTAATGTATGATAATATAAAAAGGGTAGTAACTATCTTAGATTTAACAAAAGAAATGAAAAATAAATTGACCCTATTCACCTTAGATATTGAGACAGATTTTAATTCTGTAGATTGGAACTACTTATTTCAAACTTTAGAAGTTAAAATTGGATCCTCACTTCTTAAGGATTCACTTTAAACAAATGCTCTTTGTCCCCTTTAACATTTGCATTAGTTATTGAACTCTTAGCTAATAGTATAAGAAGTAAAGAAAAATTGATGGCTTCTCAATTAACAAGGACTGTCAATCTAAAATACGGCTTCTTGCAGATGATATTTTATTAAATATAAGAGACTTAAATTATTTAATGGCAGAAATAGATAAGGAAATTGAAAGGTTTCAAGAAGTATTGCTGTTGAACTTTAATAATAATAAAACTGAAACTTCAGTGTTCAATCAATTACTAGATAGTAAGTTTAAAGATAAATATAAATATAATTGGGAATGAAAAGAACTAAAATATTTAGGAATAAAAATCTATCAAGATGTGAGTAAAATTATTAATAACAATTTTGAAAAAATAATTGAAGAAATGTTATTTCTTATTTAAAAATAGAACAAATGATCTGAAGTTGATATTTTCATTTGGTGGTCAACCTGTGGGACATGGATCTAGGATGGAGCCGACTTGGCCATATTGTTCCAGCATCGGATTTGAGCTCCAAGCTCCAGCCCTACCCATAATGCTCCTGTCTTCCTCCCCTCAGATCTAGTTTGCCACATGTAACGCTGGCATCATGCTACAGGCTTTTGTTTGGTAAGTGAATTTGATCTTTAATACTATTTTTCAACCTTTTCTATCTTCCTTTCCAACCCTTCACTGTCCTCTAGCACTCGCGCTCAGGTGCCAGTTTTTAGTTGACAAAAAAAAAACGTATTATTTCCCCTCTCTATCTCTTTTTTAGAGTGTGTGTGTGTGTGTGTGTGTGTGTGTGTGTGTGTGTGTGTGTGTGTGTGTGTGTGTGTGTGAGTGCTTGTGGGTTCTTTCTCTATTTTCTATGCCTGAGACACCCAAATTAGGGTTCAGGAAGTGCACAGAGTGTGGCCATAAGCTTTCCTCCATGGATGGCCACACACTCTGCATAGTTTGCTTAGGGGTCCAGCACCACAATTCCTCCTGTTCGATCTGCATGGGGTTCAATCCCCATGCATTGATCGACAAGAGGAATAAGCTGATCCTTAAGGGCCTCCACCCTCCTCCTACTGTGGAGGCCCAAGCTTCTTTATCTGCTGCTTCCTCCACCCTGGCTTCTGGGACTCAACCTCCCACCAAGAGCCCGAGGAAGGAGAGAAGCACAAACACAGGGACCAGGAGTGGCCAAGGAAGCTGTCCCCTGACCCTCATATTTGGCTAAGGCTCTGGCAAGATCTCACCTGGCTCCTAGCTCAGGATCCCCCTGGCTCCATTCACCTTGCTTCTCCCTGGACCCTGAGGTGTCTCGGGGCCATTTCTCAGTGTCAGCTTCCCCTCATCACCTGTCTAGGCTGGTGTTGGTGGACAGGATGATGCAGAAATTCATCCCCACTGAGATTCAGATGGGAGTCTTGATTGCCCCTCCCCCTCTGGGGCTGGGGGTATGCAGTCTGCCTTTATCTCGATCACTCCTTCTCTGATCTGACCCCTGGCTTTGGCGTCTTTGGGTCTAAGGCCCCTCAGTGTCAATAGGGTTGGTGCATATGGTATCCAGTACCTCAATGCCGACCATTGCCCTGAGTAGGTCAGCTTCGACCAGCTTGAAGCTGATTGGCTCTCAGAGCTGTAGCTTTGGCACCAAATCCAAAGCTGGGCTTTCCACTCAGAGTCTTGGTGCCTGGAGGGTCGGCTCAAGCTCTCCCATTGATTCAGAAGATTATTGACCCAGTCACAGTCCCAGCTGCAGGGGTGTGTTCTTCCTCTGCTTTCAATGTGGTGGAGAGGGTCTTCTTGGTTTCCTCAAGACCTTTCATGCTTTTGTCATTGGAGTCCATCCTGGCTCCCTCTGTCTGGTCTAGATTCTGTCATCCTGGGCCCTCAGGGACAGCCTACCACCTCTCCTCTCCAGGGAGTTCCCCCACGGGAACAGCTTGATGTTTTTGTGTTCCTCAGAGAGCCCCCCCCCCGAGGAGGTTCCTTGAAAACCCACGTGTAAAAGGAGACAGACTCCCCACCAGAGTCTCTCACTGACAACATCGACTTGGTGGAAGAGGAGGGTTCTCCCCAGTCACCCCCAGAGAATATCTCCTTTGGTGACATCATGGAGATCCTTCATCAGCATGGAGGGTTGTCTGCCCAAAAACCCAACAATGATGAGTCGGTGTTCCTGGAGGCATTTGGCAGAGGACCCTGTACATCCTGGGTGTCCCCTCCTGTGGATCCCTGGTGGATCGTATTACATCTCGGGCATGGAAGGAGCATGACACAGTGGAGCCTATATCCAAATCCCCTGATAAGATCCTCAGTGCCCCTTCAGATAAACCACACTGGTTTAAGGGATCCCCTGTTGATGCCATGGTGGTGATGGAAGCCACCATGAAGGAGCTAGCACAGGAGAGCTCCACAATACATCCACGAGAATGCGAGTCTAGGACCATGGACTGTTTTGGGAAGCGGGTTTAAGCTTCAGCAACATTCTCTGTACATGCGTTGAACTACATGGCACACATCATCAGGCTCCCACATGACCTGGTAAAGGAGATATCTGGATCTGCCCCAAGGTCCATGTCTCCAGAGAAAAAGAAGTTTTTTTCCTCCCAGATGACCACCCTCACCTCCATCTCCAACACCTCTATGAGTCTCCTATCTCATGCAACCAAAGGCACCGCTAGAGCAGCTGGAGCAGGCGTTGCCATCAGGCGTCATGCCTGACTTTGACTTTGTGCCTTTTCAGAGACCTTTAAGGTGTCTTTTATGAATACCCCATAAGATGGTCCCACTCTTTTTGAAAAAAACTGTATGTGACACTTTGGTCCAGAGCAAGAAGGATAGGAAGATCTTTTCTGCCATTGGAATCTGCTTCTCAACTCCTCGGCAAAACTTTTCCAGGAATCAACAAGGGGTGAAGAAAATGTGGTACTGGAAGTCTCAGGGTTATTCCCAGGATGCTCAGGACTCACCTTCCCCCAGAGGCAGAGGGGGATTTGACAGATGCCACCCTCATGGCAGAGGGGTTCTGAGGAAGTGTCTATATCATAACATCGACAGCTTAGGTTGTCGAATCCTAAAACATCGACATTTAAGCATCAAAAGCTAACAGTAGTGAATGACCACATCATCGAATTCTTTCCTCTGGAAAGAATTCAGGTGGCTGTCTGTAAACAAAATAAACAGATACACCCAAATATAGTAGGGGGCTTCACCCTCCCACCCCCTGATGTGGGGGAATGTGCCCTCCACATACCCCCTAACTAAATATACTAACTCCAAGATTGCTCTGCATTGGGGAAACGGTAGATCCCCGATAACGGCCATGCAAATTATTTCCCAAGGAAAGAATTCGATGATGTGGCCATTCGCTATAGTAAGCATTCGATGCTTAGGTGCCAGTGATTAAGCATTCAACAACCTAAGCTATCGACAATTCAATAGGAACTCACCAAGGAACTATGGGTCTTGGGATTCCTTCCCAGGCAGGAGTTGGCTGGCTGCTCATTTCTGGGGGCAGTCGGGGTCAACTCTCACTACACCTAACAGCCTGGAAGCCTATAACAGACGATCATTGGGTTTGCAAATCATATCCAGAGGATATTTAATTTTCTTCACTCATATACTTCTCTCTCTCAGACACTTCCCAGACATCTCACCTGCACAAAGGAAGGATGCAGCAGTGGAAATTTCCAAGCTGCTTGAAAAACGAGTCATCCAGCTCGTCCCCCCAGACCAGTCCAGATTAGGAATCTATTCCAGGTTCTTTTTAGTGCCAAAGAAAACAGGGGACTTAAGACCAATTTTGGATCTTTCAACCCTGAACCTATCCATTGTTGCCAAGATGAAATTCTGGATGGTCACACTCCAATCTATCCTGCCCTTCCTGCAGGATGTACTCAGTAGACCTTCAATACATGTACTATCACATCAAATTGGACAGATGCTCTCAGAGGTTTCTCCACTTCTGACTGGGAACCAATCATTACCAATTCAGAGTTCTACCCTTTGGTCTCACCACAGCTTCCAGGGTGTTCACCAAAGTAATAGTGGTAGTAGCATCACACCTGTGGCTGCAGGGCTTCCAGGTCTTCCCCTACTTGGATGACTGGCTTTTTTCCACCCCCTCCAAGCATTGACTCTGTGAAGCCAGGGATTTCCATATCTAGGCCACCCACCAGTTGGGCATCACCATAAATCTCAACAAATCCCTGTTAGAACTGGTTCAAGTTCTGGATTTCATTAGAGCTCAGTTAGACACCATTCAGACCAAGGTTTTTCTGACACCAGACAGACTTCAGTAACTCAAACATCATGTCTTGTGCATCCTTCAAGCTCAATCTCCTCCAGTGGAATTTGTCTTACCCGCATTCAAAAAATGTAAAATAGAAAGTTCTGTTGTTGTCCATTTTAAAGAATGCCACAATAGTGACTATAAATTATTACAGGCAGCTGTTTTAGAAAAAAGTTTTGTGAAATTAGGAGATGAGAAAATGTTAAAACATCAATTGTTATTTAAAGAATCTTTATTGATTCTAAAGTATAATACCCGTAGTTCCGCAGGGTCTTAATTGTGAGATTAATTGGAAGTACTTCATTTAGTTATATAAATGCATATTTAATTGTTTTTTTAATTGATGTATTAATTGTTTTCAGTGGGTATTTAAGGGTAATACTTTGGTAATGTTTTGTATACTTCTTGAAGACTGTTTAAGTCGAGGCGCTAAAGTCAGAGAATAAATCGGATCTTGTCTGCAGTTTGTGTGTCGGTTTGGAAACTGATATTTGCTTCTTCTTTTGTGGTTTTGCATTTATGGTGACAGATCCATCGGTAAATATTCCCTATGTGTTCAGAGAAGGTTCCTCACCTGTGTCTTTGGGTTCACAGAATGGCTCTCATCAATGGACCATGGATAACTATGTTACACAGCCTGGTATAGGTAATGTGAATGCTGCTGTTACTAATACTGTGTGTAATGATGCATTCAGCTCTATGAATGGAGGGGAATCTATGCCTAGTTTTATGCATCGGCTAATGCAAGATAGAATGCATAGAATGAATAATCCATTTGCTTTGGTGGGCAGTAACAAGTCCGAATCATTCTCTGATGAAATACAGACTGTAATAGACAAATTTGAATACTTAATACAAAATGAAACCAGATGTCATTTTAATATTTTGGGTTTGCAATGCTATTTGGACTCAGATATCTCTCTGTGCCTTTAAATCTCCCTCCACACCCTTTGACATAATAAATACTGTTGAAAAGACTTTTAGAGATCGTTGGTTGAATGCAGCACATAAATGTGTAATGGAATGGGTAGCAATACTGAATGAACATGATTACATTAAACAGAAAAAACTTGAGGAGATTAAACAGACCCACTCATAACTTATCAGTAAGATTGGTGCTGCTAACTAGCATAAATGATAAACTTCAAAAACTAGAAATAGACATTGCGGAACAGAAAACAGCAAAGATAAATAGAGATATTCGTGACTACAATGGAGGGTGGGCCTTTCTATGGAAAACGAATCGGAAGGCTCTAAAAACGGCATCTTCCCCATGTCAGAAGGGAGATTTCAAAAAGACTGCCTCCATTTCATTTGCCTCTTCAGAAGGCAGTTCTTTCACCACTGATTCAGAAGTGGATTCCAGGTCTTTTCCCGCCTTACCACCAGCTCAACAGCCTGAGCCACATCAGCAGCAGTTTCGTCAACAACAGAGGGAAGATGAAAGAAATTGCAATCGAAAAAGAGGAACTACAACTTTTACATCAGCAGGTAAAGGACACTCTAAACAAAACTTTAAACATAGCAGATGGCAGTGATTATACTGCCAGTAATGAGGTATTGCTGGTTGTTAACTTGTCTGGGTGTTGCTTAACAAATGAACAATTGGGGGTATTAAACTTGGGGTTAAAATTTGTTCCTACTGTGCTGCCATCTTGGCATACTATTGAAAAAGATTTTTTAAGCTGTCACGTCAATTGCAGTTAAAATGTTATTTTGATGTTAATAAGTGTGAGGTTGACACAGATATTTTTGAAAATTATTCTTTTTATTCTTGTGATTCTGAAAATTTTTGGGATAGTGAACTGGATAGTAACACCAACCATAATGCGTACTGTTTGCTTAATACATCTAGTATTAAATATAAAAGTAATTTTATACCTTCTTTTAGTAATGAGAATGTAAAAAAAACTGTATGGCTATGCTACGTTTTTATGTGGAACAGATTTATAATGAATTTAGATATAACAAGTCTTCTGTTTGTTACAATTTAACTAAATCTGAATGGACAGCATTAAAAGAACTGGTGGGTAGTAAACATCTAATTATAATACCAGCTGACAAAGGAAATAAAATTGTGATTTTACACTATAAACAATATCTTAAAATGTGTAATTCACATCTTCAAGATATTAATGTCTATAAGGCTGTTAATATTGAAAATTATCATGAGGCATTAAAACAATATGGGGCCCTATTAATGAAAGGACAGTGGCTAGGTTATTTAACTAAGGAAGATGTTAATAAAAAGTTGAACACAGATATATACACTATGGCAACTTTTTACTGTTTACCAAAGCTACATAAGAATGGAATAGATCCCCCAGGCAGACCTATAGTGGCAGCAACTAATTATTTTCTACACAATATTGGTATTGTTATACATGAATATGTATTGCCTTATGAACAGTGACTGGATTCTTATATCAAAGATACTTTTGATTTCCTTACTAAAATCATGGAAATTAATTGGAACTCTAGAATGTATTGGGTGACGCTAGATGTCACCAGTCTTTATACTAATATTAAACACATGGATGGTATTACAGCTTTGCATGCCATTTTGGAGGACTGTCCTTTGTCAAGCTATATTATTGAATGGGTAGAATTTAATTTAAGAAATAATTATTTTTCTTTTAATTAACATATTTTTCATCAGTTACAAAGCACGGCTATGGGGGCACCTTTTGCCCCCACTTATGCCAAATTGTTTATGGCTTTGTTTGAAAGAAAATATATTTATCAGTATGAATTCTTTAAGAAACACGTAATAAAATATTACAGCTACATTGATGATCTCATCTTTGTGTGTCAGGATGGTATAGAGATAGTTAAAGACTTTGTGGCAGATTTACAATGTAATGAATACAACCTATCCTTTGATGGCCTCCAAGTTGGAAAAGAAATAGACTTTTTGGATGTACATCTGGCAGGTACAGAAAGAAATGAAAATTTTACATCTGTATTTAGAAAATTTCCAGATGGGGGACAATTTCTACATGACTCTAGTTTTCACCCTGTACACTTAATCAATTTCTTACCATATGGGGAACTGTTATGACTACATAGAATTTGTAATAATGTAGGGGATCTATCTAAGGCAATTTTATTTACTTCTAAAATGGTTTTGAAGAGAGGTTATTCACTATATACTATTCTTGATGCTTTGGATAAAATTTATAATAATTATAATCTCAAAACTAATAAATGTAATCACATGAAAAATGTACATAGTAGTAGAAATATACAATTGCAAAATAATGTGTATGTGGTTATGACATATAACATCCTTGGTGAACAAATGCAAAAACAGGTTAAATATTATTGGAAATTTTTGACAAGGGAAGAAAAGTTAAAAAAGTTATTGAACCATCATCTTGTTTTTTCATTTAAAAAGGGAACCAGCTTAGCAGATAAACTGGTAAAATCTTACTTTATTGCCCCTGCAGAAGGTGTTACAATAAATCCATTATTGAGGGGAGCTTTCCCCTGTGGTAAATGCAATGTTTTTGAGTTGATTGTTCAAACTATTGATAAAATTGGAAATAATAATTCTATGTGCTAGGGAATTTTTCATGTGTTACTGAAGGAATTGTGTATGCTTTACATTGTCCATGTAAATTAATATATATAGGTGAGACCAAGAGAATGTTTAAATGTTGTTTACAGGAACATGTTACAGACATCAAAAATATAAAATAGAAAGTTCTGTTGCTGTCCATTTTAAAGAATGTCACAATAGTGACTATAAATTATTACAGGCAACTCTTTTAGAAAATTTCTTTTTGTGAAATTAGGAGATGAGGAAATGTCAAAAGATCAGTTGTTATTTAAAGAATCTTTATTGATTCTAAAATATAAAGATTCTAAATATATAGAGATAGTTAAAGACTTTGTGGCATATTTACAATGTAATGAATACAACCTATCCTTTGATGGCCTCCAATTAATATATATAGGTGAGACCAAGAGAATGTTTAAATGTTGTTTACAGGAACATGTTACAGACATCAAAAATATAAAATAGAAAGTTCCACAGGGTCTTAATTGTGAGATTAATTGGAAGTACTTCATTTAATTATATAAATGTGTATTTGTTTTTTAAATTGATTTATTAATTGTTTTCAGTGGGTATTTAAGGGGGATGCTTTGGTAATATTTTGTATACTTCTTGAAGACTGTTTAAGTCGAGGCGCTAAGGTCAGAGAATAAATTGGATCTTGTCTGCAGTTTGTGTGTCATTTTGGAAACTATTTGCTTCTTCTTTTGTGGTTTTGCATTGACTCTGCAAAGCCATGTATTTCCATATCTAGGCCACACACCAGTTGGGCATCACCATAAATCTCAACAAATCCCTGTTAGAACTGGTTCAGGTTCGGGATTTCATTAGAGCTCATTTAGACACCATTCAGACCAAGGTTTTTCCTGACACCAGACAGACTTCAGTAACTCAAACATCATGTCTTGTGCATCCTTCAAGCTTAATCTCCCCCACTAGAATTTGTCTTATCAACATTGGATTCCATAGCGGCCACGATCATCCTCGTACCCACAGATCGGTTACATATGAGGGTGCTCCAATTGATTCTAGCAATCTAGTGGTCATTTCTAGATCCACCATTGTCCCATACTGTTCATCTGTCTTCAGCCTGCAGGGATTCTCTTCTCTGGTGGATTCAGTCCCCAGACCTTCTTTGAGGTCACCCATTCATTCTTCCTTCTCCAGTGGCCATGGTGACCATGGACACCTCACTACTCAGCTGAGGAGTCATTGCTTGGGAAGGATAGTCCAAAGCATGTGGCCTTTCCTGGAGACCCAGTTGCATATCAACATCCTGGAGATGAGGGCAGTGCTATTGGCATTGCAAGCTCTTCATGCCCATCTTCCTCTAGGGCTAATTGCAATCCAGACAGACAACATGATGGTATTCTGGTACATCAACAAACTGGGGGAACCAGGCCTTATCCCCTTTGTCATGAAGCCATGAGATTGTGGAAGTGGATGATCTCCACTGGCCACTTTCTAGTGGCAATGCACATTCCAGGGAGGTCCAACATTCTAGCAGACAGGATCAGCAGTCTATCCTGATGCCTTACAAGTGATCTCTGAATCCTTCAGTAGCAAAACAGATCTTTCTAAAGTGGGGTCAGCCTTGCTGCGATCTTTTCACCTTTCCTTCCAATGCAAAGCGCAATGAGTTTTTCACTCTGAACCTCCCTCTGGGGGAGTCCCCCAGAAACACTCTGGTTCATGCTTGGCCCTCTGGACTTCTCTATGCATATCCTTCATTTCCTCTGATTCCAATGTTCATTCAGAAAGCACAATGGCTGGGTAGCTCAGTCATCCTCATTGCCCCCTTCTGGCCCCACCAAGTATGATTTTCTTCTCTGTGGTCTCATGTAGTGTATCCTCCCTGGATGATAGATCCAGTTCTGGATCTGATTTCACATCCTTCAGGGATTCCACATCCAGATCTGGCCAGTCTGAAGCTTACCACTTGGCTGCTCCAGTTCCCATAATAATTAAGACTCCTGGGCTATCTTTTCTGGTTAAGAAGATATTGATAGCAGCTCATAAATCTTCCACTAGGAAGGTTTATTCAAGTAAGTGGAGACATTTTTCAATTTGGGAATCTCAGTGTGACTTGGATCCTTTTACTGCCCTGGTTCCTGCTATTTTAGAGTTTCTGGTGGGTATTTTTCAACAGGGTGCCAGCTTTTCTATGGTTAAAGTTCAGCTGGCAGCTATATCTAACTTCCATATAGGGGATAATTCAGCTTCCCTGGCTTTTTCTAAGCTCTGTAAAGCATTTCTGAAGGGTGCTTTTCTTCTTAGGCCACCAACCAAGGACCCAATGGCTCCTTGGGGCCTTACATTGGTCCTTCAAGCCTTAGTTTCTTCTTTCTTTGAACCCACTGCTTTGGTGGATCTACAGTTCCTGTCTTGGAAGACAGCCTTCCTGATTGCTATTACTTCAGCTAAAAGAGTGTTGGAACTTCAGGCCTTATTGATTAAGCCTCCCTATATCATCTTCCATAAAGACAGGGTATCTTTATGCACTAATCCTTCTTTTTTTCTGAACATGGCCTCAGAATCAAACATTAATCAGGTTATTAGTCTCCCTGTTTTCTTTCTGAACTTTCAGAATAAGGGAGAGTATAAATTGCACCTGCTGAATATTCATAGACAATTACATTTTTAATTTCACAGAACAAATACCTTTTGCAAGTCTGATCAACTCTTTGTTTCCTACTTTAAGCCTTTTTTAGGGAAACCTGTATTGAAGGTCACCATTGCTCATTGGATATCTCAGTGCATACTTTTGGTGTGTTCAACCAAAGGATTATCTCCAGCAGATCAAGTTAAGGTGCATTCTACTAGGTCTATGGTTACTTCAGCTGCCTTTCGGTCCAGAGTTTCTTTGGGTAACATTTCTCTGTGGCTATCTGGGCATCTTCACATACTTTCATTTCCCATTACAAGTTGGATCTTTTATCCAGAAACAGGGCATCCTTTGGCTCTGCTGTGCCCTGGAATATCCTTCCATGAGGGCCTCTCAGGATTTTCATAGCTGGGGACTCTGTTCCACAGGTTAAAGAGCAAATGAAAACAACAACAACTTCAGATAAAGAAGTTATGTACTCACCATAACATTCCATCTGAGTTGTTGCTTTTCATTTGTCTTCAATCATCCCTCCCTCCTTCCCCCTGCCTTACGTGGGCTGTGTGGTTGTCTGGCTGGAGGAGACATGGCCTTTTCTTTGGCATAATTGGCTATTTCGTATGATACTCTCTGGGTATTTTTGCTAAGGGGTAAGACATTGAGTCAGGTTGGGATGCTATGGTGGGCAGCAAACTTAATCTGAGGGGAGGAAGGAGACAGGGGCATTATGGTTAGGGGAGGAGCTTGGAGCTTGGATCCATTGATGGAAAAATATGGCTGAGTTGGATCCTTCCCAGATCCATGTCCCACAGGTTGAAGACAAATGAAAAGCAGCAACTCAGATGGGACATTATGATGAGTACATAACTTCTTTTTTCTTACTTTTGAGGATAGGTTAGTACTTATTAAAATTATTATATTACCCAATATTATATCTATATTACATTTAATAGAGTTAATACCTGACAAAAAAGTTTAAAAAAAAATGGAAAAATGTTAATTCATTCTTATGGTATCCTAAAAAGACAAGATTTACTTATAGACGTCATATAAGATTATGAGATTATGGTGGTGTTAGATTCCCAGATGTCAAATCTTATTCTATTGCTACAAATTGTAACTCTATTATACTCTAGCTAGACTCAACTCACACTACTCACCAGAAAACCATTCAGAAGAAGATTATACTAAATTCTTTTAAGTTTATCAAATCTGATTAATTAAAAATATGTAACAATCATTTCATCTGGTTTATACAATTTGCCTTAGAAAAAAATTCATTTCAGTCTTTGACTCTGCATATATGAAATCAATACTTAAAACAGTTAAGAAATATGTTTTTAAAACACCATTAATATCAACATGGAAATGTTTGTGCTTTCCCATTTCATGTACCTCTAGATTTAAAGAAACTCAGAAGAATGTTAAAATGAATTTACTAAAAAGGAATGGATTAGTATTATGGTCTGATTACTTTGAAAAAGAAAAAGCTAAGTCACCAGACTATTTAATGAAAGATTATAAGTTGGATGAATTTGTTAACCAGTTAATATTATCCATCAGTAAGAAATTAAATTAATTTGTAGATAATATGAGTGAAGTGGAACAGAACACTATTCCCCCATTATATGGATATATGAATGCTATCATAGAAGGTAACTTGACCAACAAAGGAAGCTTGTCCAAGTTATATAAGTCAATTAATTATAAATAACAATAATAATAATAATAATAATAATAATGTTGATGCAAAATTCTGGAACTAATTGATAGTAGTGGATTGAGTGACTCAATAGATAGTAAGAATAAAACCTTGCTACTTAAATCAGTTAGGCAAACTTCTTTAGGTTTACACTGGAAAGTTTTTATGTGGAAATATACACATAGAATGCTAGTTACTCCCTTTAAAATCTCTAAGTTTAGTAAATGACTTTTTAAGTCTGTTGGAGATATAGTAAAGATTTGTAGTAAAGGTGTAAAAGCTGATTGGACTCGTATTTATGGTTTGTGAAAAAATAAATATATATTGGGACTAGATAAGTATGTTTTTTAAGGGGTTATGGTCTGATAATTGTTCTTTAACTAAATCAATAATACTAAAAAAAGTTCCACTTCCTTTATCTGTAAAAGCCAAACAACAAAAAGTGTTCTGGAGTCTTCTGGCAGTAGCTAGAAAAGTTATTACAAAAAATTGAATTTAGTTCCTACATTCAAATATTTTTTTTAATTTAACAGTAATCCTGTGGTGGTGGTGCTGCGGTAGCATTGTCGCCTCACAGCAAGATGCTGTCCCGTTCGATTCTCAGCTAGAGCGTCTTCTGTGTGTGGAGGCATACATGAATGGGGCATGCTTTCGTTGAAGGTTGTGTGTCAGGGCTGGTAACCCGGTATGTATAAATCCACTACCAATCATTAGCAGACCGGAGTTCCGCTGTGGTGACCCCTAACCGGGAAAAGCCGAAAGACACAAACAAACAAACTATGAAAAACTGAAAAAAAAAGTGATCAGAATAACATCTATAAATTATACTGAGCCTTTTAGTGGTTGGGATAGCCTTGAAATGTTGCTATTGAAATACCAAGACTCTTAATGTGTTAATTGTATAAGGCTACCTTGATGATTCAATGTATTCCTAACAATATATAACAGTATGTGATGTTGAATTTCTTCCTTTATGTGCATCTATTGTTAAGTATGTTAAATTAATAGGAAATTTTCTGTTAAAAAACAGATTTGCTCTTCTCCCATATTTTCAGTCTTTTTTTCAGTATGTCAGCACTCAGCATTTTGAGTGCCCACATTTCAATATGGAGCCAAATTCCTTACTTTATTTCTGGTTGATTTAATGCTAGAATAGAAATTTTATTGTGCCTTTTTCTGGGTACTGTAACAGGAGTGACATACTTGGAAAAAGGAAAAGAATGAAAAAACCTAGCCAACCTGAACTGATTGAAGATATGACAACTAAGGCCTAGTGACAATGACACATAATTATGGAACCAAGTCATGTGAAGCCATGAAGGGGTTTGCTTTATGTAAGGTACTGATGGTTGCTGTTTTTGTTCAATAAATGAGAAAGGAGACATTGAGAGAGAGAGACGGGGAGGGGGTAGGCGAATAAGATGAGACACATTTCTGAATTGATTTTATTGCAGAGCATGATACTAGCCAAAGAGTTAGAGAAAAAAGTTGCAAAAAAAACACTGTAATATTAGTAAAGGAATTGATATTATTGCTATAATGGTCAAGACTGGTATAAATTATTGTGTTAATCTTTTGAAGTTTTGCATCAAGATTCAAGAATGATACAGAGAAAATGATGATGATGCAAGTGTTTACAAAACTTATATAGTGTTTTCATGATGCATGTTTACAAAACGTATATACTGTATTCATGATAAAGTTTTATTTTTCATCTATGGAGAGAATGTTTAAAAAATTTTAAAAAATTATCAAAGTTTATAATATGAGTAGGGCATATGGAAACAATGAGAATAAATATTTGTGGGCGAACTGAACATTTGTGAAGCATGCAGAATAAAACAATGACTGAAAATTTTAAAAAAGTGAACAAGCTACATATATGAACTGGGTTTTATTTTAGACATATAGTTGTGACATCCCTGCTTTGGGCCAGTAATCAAGGAGCCTCACTCCTTACCACTGACACCAGTGAGGCATGTTCACTTGGAACAAAAATAGGTACACACAGTATATCCAGATGCATCTCCTTGCATCAAGTGCAATTTCCCTTCAGACCACACAGGGAACCCACTCAGTCCTAGGGCTGGATTTCCCTCTCTCTCTCCAGACCCCAAATAAGACTTCTCACTGATACAGCTGTAGAGTTGAGTCCTCAGGTGAGTGTTCCAAGCCAAGTCCTCCAGCACCCTCTTGTTGAAACCAGTGCTCTGTGTCCCTGCTCCAAGTAGCAGACACAACAATCTTTGAGATTTGATTTTCTCTCTCTCACACACACACACACACACACACACACACACACACACACACACACACACACACACACACACACACACACACTGGGAAAGACTGACACAGATTTACCAGCTATGCCCCCTCTGCCTAGACTATAAGGTAGAAACTGCCACCAGAGCATTCCAAAGCCAGCTATTCTAAGGCTGTTACCAGGGTATTCAATTATACTTAGTAAAACTAACACTTATACAAATGGTAGTGTTTGACCAATGCAGCAAGGCTTTCAGGAGTGGCCAATGTGTCACCAAATAAATATAAGTACTCTCAAATGTTAAAATATTCTCTAAAAGACCAGCCACAATGAAAAGTTTAAATATATTTAATAATAAATAATAAAAGAACATGAAAATACTAAATATCTATTTGCAATAAACACCAGAGTTTCAATCACAGGAAATATTAAAAACAACACTGATGGAAAGATTCATACAGATACAGAAAAAAATACTTAACTAATCTCACCATATTTTCCTGACTGATCTAAAAAATTACTGTCACCTAATTCACTTACTAGAGCAAGGAAATATGAAGTTGGCGAGTGGTCCTTCTTTGTCAGGTTTCACAAACAGACTGCTCTGAGACTTCTGTCTCATCTAGTATTAAAGCATCATTTCAGTGCTGGATTACAGAATGATGTCACATACATCTAGTCACCTGACTTCTAGTTCCCACACTACCCCCTTACTAGAAATTGAGCCAGTATCTTGCATATATGTGTCACCATATACACGGATAGAACTTTGCTAAGATATGTTATAACATCTGAAAGCTATAAAACCAATTCAAAAACATCCACCCTTCCAAAGTAGCAATTAGCTCACCCCTAAGGACAATACAGTAGGACACCTAGTCCTAATTTTTACAGACATTTTGCCTCTGGCTGCAATCAGAATTGTAAGATAAAATCTTAATGGGCTAAACCAGGTAATTTAATTTCAGAGTATATTTTAAAGTTAGCTGGACTAAGATTAAACTATTTTATTCCAGTATCCTCTGTTACAATATATTAATTTCAACAGTTACAATACAGTCTGACATGCAGATGTGTTTCTTTTCTGTCCAGCAGGGCCCACTGTTGGTACATTTGTAATACAAGCAGCTTTAAAAATACATTTTTAACACAAGCACCTGTACAAATCAGTTTGATATACAAATGACATATATTTCTTTACAAAACTCCAGCTAGCTATGTTGGCATGTGTTACACAGCGACTGCCCTACTTCTTCTGGCATAGCTGGCAATACCTCACATCATCACAATAGTATATAATTTGTCAATCAAACTTTGACATGTCTTTGTACACATCATCTGCCACTTACTTAAGTGATGTATTCAAAAAACTTGGATTTGGCTGTATTGATGTCTGTCAATAGTTGTAATGTTTGGGCTGATAAGATGCTATAAGTTAACTTACATGTTTTAGTTGAGAGATGTCATTAGAAGTCTGAACCTAATCACTTATAACCTACTTTCCTTACATGAGAACCTTTTAGTTAGTTCAAATACTCATTGACACAAGGGTGTATATCAGTCTTTCACCAGCAACTTTTCTTCCATGCTATGAGAGCTCTTTCTCATACTGGCACAACATTCACACAGTTCTACATACAACTTGCTCATATAGGGCCCAGAGGTGTCAGCGACCTTAAAAACCTAGGCTTCAGCCTCACAATTAGCAGTACCCTCATTAAACAACAACCCATTCACAGTTGGGGGAATTAATCAAATAGAATGGATGCATTCAGGACTCAGGAGAGGATAACGTTTGTAGGAACCGTTTTTTTCTCTGTGCATTCTCCACTAACGCAACTAACATGTAAGCTGCTATTAACAACAAAACAATCTCTGGAGCTAGTCATTCTGGTTAATATTAGGTTTATTTTCTATAATGTCAACAGAAAAGAATACATTCTGTTTTAGACTTGGGAGAGGTAAACAAGAACAAGACGCACAGTTTATAATCACTTTTCACTTCACTTTATGGGATCACTTTGTGACAGTGCATTTCAAAAGAACAAAGCAGTTCTTACAAGAAGTAAATACATTACACAGGATAACAGTCCAATAGTCGTTATAGCTTACAGACAGTAGCAGGCTTTCACACTGTAGAAACAATTCCTTTCAGTCTATCTGGATTTATGATAACAGCAGGCTTCTGTCTTTCAGTATAATATTCCTTTTTCAACCTTTCCTGAATTAAAGTATGCACGCACTTACTTCTTTAGGCCAGAATACACCATCCAGCTTCTTACTGTATGCTTATCTACCCAGGTGTTTTGGCTGAGACTCCTCTTGTGCATGCCATAGGGATCTAGAATCTAACATTTATATTATGCAACTCAAGGCAGGCTGCTTTTAATCAGTTACCTAAGAGACCTGCTTCCTTACGACTTGCATTTCAGCAGGGAATGATCTGTATTTCCTTCCAGTAATCTGGCCACTTGGAAACATGGTTGTTGTTTTTGCAGTGGGTAATATCCCTTGACGCAATGCAGATGAAATAATCATGTCACAAAACCTATAAATAATTTAGAAACAAAAAAGCAATTTATAAAATAGACTGACAGGGACAGGTGGAATAATTAATGGGATTTATAAGTTTTTCCTCAAATTGCTATTTATCTGTTACAGAAGTTTTTTATTAATGGATGAAAAGATAATATCATCCCTTCTTCTTGGGAATATATAGTAACATTTCCAGTATTAATAAGAAAGCACTCTTAAATGGCTACACTCTTAATGTTTAGCACTTTGGTATTTACATTTTGAAACAAGACTTCATGATGAATTAGTTATGAATTGTATTAAATAAAAACCTATAAGAGGTTATTCAAACTATTTATGTTAACTGTATTATAAGCTTATAGAGATACTATTAAACTGGAATAATTTATTTACGTTGTAAGTTAGACTGAATTTGTTTAAAATGATAATTTTGCCATAAACTCTATGCATAATTCAGGCAAATTCCTTGGTACCACATAAAGTTCATATTAATTAATTAAATAAAATATTAAAAAAACTTTTCTTTGATATCCATATAGCCCAACTATTGCTTTTAATCACAATATTGAAATGTTGGACAATGGAGGATTGTCATTCCATGGGATTGAATCTTATGCTCTCACATGAATCTTTAAATAATATCTGTATATATTGTGAATATTAAAGCCTATTTATGTGTTTATATTTCTATTCCTACCAGCACAAAGTATATAAATATTAACAACCTCTAAACACTTTGGGCACAAACATCCAACATTTTTACTTTATCGCCAATGCATTTTATGCTGGGTTTTATTGATGTCTCAAATGTAATAAAATGTTGAGTATGATACTAAATGGTTTATCTTATTTGTGGGGTTGTTTAAAAGGATATTTTTTGCCAACTGAAAGTATTGTGTATAGATATGATTTTCATTTGGATGGTTGGTTACTAATTCAGAGCATTAAGTAGTTATACTATCAAAAATGTAAAACATGACAGAAACTGAGCCAAAATTTTGTCCAGGGTTTATGAAATATACAAAATCTCTACATTTTATAGTATGTATTTTATTTATATATTCAGAATAAGTTTATTTGAATTTCTAATGAAGTTTTCAAAAATAAATCCAGTAAAATACACTATTACAAAACGCAGTTACAACAAAAAAGTTCCAGTAAATATGAAAATAACATTAAATATTTAGACAGTTTACCTTACAAAAGTCTGTCCTACTCATTATACTGAAACAGACTGTAAATGAAGCTTGATCTAAGGTAACTTAATATAACCACACTTTTCTTGTTCAGAAAACCAAAGAAGACTACTACAGTTATATGCCCACATTAAAAAAAGAATATGCAGCTGAGGAAAATAATTGTTGAACATTTCAGATATTATAAAGGCAAAGGATATTATATTTTGGGAAGAAAACATCACGGAATAACAATATACATGAGATGCTTTAAAACATTTTCTGTGCTTAAACTTTAACATTACATTTGATTGGAAATTGTTTGACTCTTGGTGGGACTGGTATACAAATGTTTATTATTAGTCATTAAGATATAAATATCTTAGGATTTTGATAATAGTGTTTAATGAATAATTTGTTATGAGATGATGAAATACAATTTATATATAAGGCAGTATTGAAATTATAGTGAAAACGGCAATAAGGTAGATTTAAATGAATGAAGACTAATGGTATTAGTTAATTATACATATAAGTTGTTAGAGTGTCACAAAAAAAGATCTACTGAGCAAGGTAATATATTTTGCCCTTATTTATTAGGGCTTGTTTCTATTGCAGCGGCATGTTTAGTATTTTAAGTATTAAAGTTTTTTTCAAGCAATACAAGGATGGTGTGATGTCCCCTCTCTGGGCTAGTAATCAATGAGCCTGAATCCTCACCACTGGCAATGGAGAGGAACATTCACTTGGAACAAAAATGGATACACCCAGTATTTACAGATGCAGATCTCTGCATCAAGCACAGTTTCCCTTAAGAGCAGACAGGGAATGCAGTCAGTCTGGAGGCTGGGTCCTCTCTCCCTCTCCAGATCTTCAATTAGATTCCCCACTGGCACAGGCGTAGGGTTAAGTCCTCAGGTGAGTGTCTAAACCAAGTCCTCCAGCACCCTGTCTGTGGAACCAGTGCTTTGTGTCCCTGGTCCAAGCAGCTGACACACACACACACACTCTTTGACATTTGAGTTTCACACACACACACACACACACACACACACACACACACACACACACACACACACACACACACATGGGAAAGGCTGGCACAGATTTACTATCCATGCCCCCTTCTGCCCAGACTATAAAGTAGTTACACCACCACCAGACAATCCAAAGCCAGCTACTCTAAGGCTTTTGCAAGGGTACCCAATTATACTGAATGAAATTAATATTAATACAAATGGTAATGTTGACCAAACAGCCAAGCTTTCAGGAGTGGTCACAGTGTCACCAATAGATGTAAGTATTCTCAAAGATTAAAATATTCTCTAAAGGACCAGCTGCAATGAAAAGTTTAAATATATTTAATAATAAATATGAAAAGAACATGAAAATACTAAATATCTATTAATACATATACACCAGAGTTTCAGTCACTGGAATTAATAAAAATAGCACAGGTGGACAGGGCCACACAGTTACAGAAAAACGATACTTAACTAATCTCACTATATTTTCCTGACTAATCTAAAGAATTGTTATTCCCTGGTTACTTACTAGAGCAATGCAAGATGAAGTAGGTGAGAGATCCTTCTTTGTCAGGTTACAAAAACAGAGTGCCTTGAGACGTCAGTCTAACCTAGTATTAAAATATTATTTTTAGTGAATGACATCACATACATCTGGTCATATGACTTCTGGTTCCCATGCTTCCCCCCTTGGCTAAAAGCTGTCAGGATTTAGCACATATGTGTCAATAATACACACACACACACACACACACACACACACACACACACACACACACACACATACACACAGAACCATGTTAAGATCTGCTGCAGCTCTTGGAAGTCATAAAACAATTTTAAACCTCCACTCTTCCAGAATAGCAATTAGTTCACCCTAAAGGACAATGCAAGAAGCTTCCTAGTACAGATCTTTTGTCTCTAGCTGCATCGAGAACTGTAAGATACAATCTTTTTGGCCTAAGACAGGTAATTTAATTTCAAACTATTTTCAGAGTTTGAGATTAACCTCTTCTCTTCCAGTATCCTCTATTAAAACATGTACATTTAAACAGTTACAATAATCAATGTATATTTATTTTTCTGTCCAGCAGGGTGCAATGTTGGTATATTTTTAACACAAGCAGTTTTACAAATACATCTTTTCAACACATGCATCTGTACAAATCAGTTTGATACACAAATGACATATAATTCTTTACAAAATTCCAGCTAGCTGTGCTGGCATATGTTACACATCCACTGCCCTACTTCTCCTGGCATAGCTGGCAATACCTCACATTGTCACAGATGGCATGGAGAAATACTGCTTGGTGCAATGAAGCTGAGATAGCCTGTGATAGTATTTCCCAGGGGGTATTGTTTCAAATTGTGAGATAGGATTTGGAAAGGTTTGCACATGTGTAGAAGATGTATATGAAAATGGTAGTTTGATACCTATGGTAAATGGCCATTCAGTAACACTTGTTCTGGTTTTAAGGTTGTGAGATGAGGATACCCCATGAAATTCCTTGATTTTGTGCTATGAATGTTCACAGTAGTGAATCAATGTACTGAAACTTGTAATTGGTCTATATGGGTAATTAACCATCTTTCTTTTAAATGGGGATAATGTGATAGCTTGTGAGCATTTGATTTGCTCATCTTTGCAAATGCTAATCAGCTGAGTACTAATAGTCAAAAATGACTTTTGGTGATCATTGAGGTTGCACTTTCTCCTACAGTTGTGTGACATCATAATTTTGGTATATATAATTTGGAGACAAGGATGTTTCCTCCCAAATCTGGGGTGCAGGGGGGTTTGCCTTGCAAAAAAAAATTGTTTGCTAAAGTGGTTTACAACATTTAATATTTGACCAAATAACATTCAGAAAAAGTGTGTTTAGCAGATTGACAAGATTATGTGGCAGTGTATGGGGAGTCAAAAGAGGGAACAAGTGTCATGCACTTTAATTTATTACATGAGCTGTTTTGGCTTAGAAATAATATTTCAAAAACATAAAGTTTTGGTGATGAGGGAGAGGTTATGTGAATTAATTTAAATAGAAATTAATTTGATATTCTATATGTGAAATTGGAAGTAGTGCCCCTTATCCCAAATGTGATTTTGCTGCATCTAATGCTTGAAGAAGGGTCACTAATAGACAAATATATGTTCTAGTCCAATGTGCTGAACCACTTGGAGTACAGATTTTGTAGGCGAGAGCTTTAGTACATTTTTCATCTGAAATGGTTTACATGATCACCAGAGAAACAGCATTGTTTTAAAATTAATTTTGGATACATTTGAGAGTAATAATAACCCAGCTCCATGTTAATATTTTGTTGTTTATAACACTTATTTAAAAAGATGTAAAAAAATTCAAGTTTAGGTCACAAACACATTGCTAGAGGAAACAAGCAGGCAAATTGTTCTCTCAAGTTATTGCTCATTTAACAAAATCTTGCCAGACTGGGTATAGAGGGACAAGGGTGGGAAGGTTTATTAGATTTTAATGTGCATGAGGATCATTTGATACAATTATACAATTAGGTTTTTGTTAGTTCCACCTGGTGTGCAGGTGAGGTATGCTGAGCAACCAAGGCAATGATTTTAATGTGGGGAGATTGAACATTTCAAATGAGAATGTTCAAGGTTACTGGATTTTGATTATGGAATGACAGGACATAGTAGTGAAAATTGTGAAAAACAATGCAGCAAGTGTGGTATTAGAAAGTATTTCTGGATGGACTGTGTAGCGAATAACCATTCTGTGTTAGGTGTGCAAATTGATAAAAATGTAGTGTTGAAATGTTTAGAAGTAGTGGTACTTTCATGACTTTAAGAAGCAAGAAAGAATATTGTATATTGTACTGCTTGTAATCAAAAGGATTGTGTCCAGATCCTGGGATGTCATTGTCCTCCTTTTTTCAGCCCTCATTAGGTTAGTCATTGAATATAATGCCCAGTTTGGCATGTACCTCTCCAGACACATGCAATGAATGGAACACTCACAAATATACCTTACTAACAGCCTGAACATAAACCCCTATGTCACAAGATGGGTGCCAACTGGCTTACAGACAGAACTCACGTGGTAAGAATAGCAGGCTCCAGGCCCGATTCTAAACCAGTCACAAGTGGTATCCCACAAGGCTCGGTCCTGGGACCCCTACTGTTCGGCATATAGTTCTCAGAAGTACAGGCAAACACAGGAGGACTATGGCTAACCACATTTTCCAATTACTGCAAACTGGGAGCCATAATTGACTCTCTGGCTGACATGGACATCCTCCAAAAAGGCCTTACTGAGATGGACACCTGGTGTCAAAGTCATGGCCTCAAGCTAAATGCCAAAAAATGCATAGTCATCTCATTTGGGAAAAACAAAACACCCACGAATTACCACATAGGTGGCAGCCCCTTTAATACAGAAGAGGTAATAAGAGATCTGGGGACCCAGGTAGATAGTAATCTCTCCTTTGACAATCATATTGCAGGAGTAATTAGGAAATCCTTCTATGTGGCCCATCTAATTACTAAAGGGTTCGCACCTAGAAATAAAGAGGTTATAGTGCCCCTCTACTCGTCACTCATCAGACCCATCATAGAGTACAATGCCCCATTTGAGATGTACCTCACAAGACACTTCCAACAGCTGGAAAGACCTCAAAAGTACATCACCAAGAGGATTACTGGCCTCAAACATATGTCCTATGCAGACTGACTGAAAAAACTCCGGCTGTACTCAGTGGCATATCGCTTACTCAGAGATGATCTCTGCCTGACTTACAAAGCCATGTCCAACTCAGAATTGATGGACACGCTCCACCTAAAGAAATGCAAGTCACTGTGAGCCACGCACTCTAGTGAGCTAAACTTCACCACAACAATAAATAGAACATGCTGGAGGGATAGAGTCCTGTCAGAGAGATTCCCCATGCTTTGGAACAAAATTTCTAACTACATTAGGCAGAGCCCCTCACTAACACTCTTCAAGAGAAACCTTGACGAGTGAATGGGTAACAGAAAATACACCCCTGGGATCACGTCATTGGCTTTGCTTGACAGAGACTCAGCTAATTAATCAATGGGGCAGTGAAAGCCAACACACTCTGGCTAGGCTTATAAATGCCCTCGGGCAGATAGCCTAGTACCTACCTATGAACCTAAAAGGATACAAGGCCTAAACACCACATCCCTACATGGACTGGCTCAAAGCCCTGTCAGTTTACCTGGTATCCCACAGACTGCTAACAGGTGACCTGTGTCTGGCATACAAGGCATCATCTGACTCATTACTGATGGATTTACTGCACATCAGAATGTCAAATGGTATCAGAATACTGAGTTTAGGGATCCAAACCTCTTCTGCAACATCAAAAGAATGGTTTGGAAGGATATGTAAATCTCAAAGAAGATACTGCTACTCTAGAATAGACTCTAGACAAGGAAATAGGTGCATGTTTCAGTTGTCTCAGAACTGGAAGAGAGTGAGGAAGAAAATTTAACAGAAACATTTAAAAGTGATGAAAAAACATGGAAAAGGAGGAAAATAAAGGTGAAATCAAACACCAGCACTTGACACTATTAACATTACATGGGAATACTTGTAATTTCCCCTTTGTGTAAGAGGACTGTATTAAAATGGCTAAGAAACGGCAAAGGAAACAACAGTCTGATATTTATTTACTGAAAAATGTTACAAAGGTAGCAGTGACAGAATATAGAGAGGTTAATTTGCATTTAGCAGGGTTGTGGTTTTGGATGTTAGGTCATGTTATATGTTCAGAGTGGAAGTTAATTTTAGAAATTTCTTGACTAAAATACTAAGATGGTAGGTAGTTATACCAGGAAGAGTATTTGTGATAAATTTTGAGGTTAGTGGAATAAAATGAAAACTACAAATGTATATGCCTATATAAAACCTTCTTGAAGGAAAACTTTGTGAGCGCAGCTTGAGCCTTGGTGGAATACTACCGATATAACTATTTGGAGTGATGATTTTCATTTTAATCTTTGGGAAGAAAAGGAAAAGAAGGCAACTGGAAGACCTTGAGATGTGAAGTTGTACACATTTACATTAGTCTCATAATTTTATATCATATGGTCCTAAAAGATTTACTTACTTTAAAGGAGATTTGAAAGCTGTGATATATTTTATTTTTGTTATAAAATAGAGTTTGAATGGAATGGTGCTTTGGTATATAATGGACTATCAGACCGCAGAGCTGCAATTGTAAATATTTAACATCTAGCCAATTTGATTCTTTAGGAAGAGGTACTTCTAAAATGAGGCCAGACTATATTACATCCAGTGAAGTTTAGACTTTACTTAAATCATGTATGGAACGATCATCTACACGTACTGTGGGCATCATGGGGAGAGTAGTGTTTGTGGATTAAGAAAAGGTTAATGACAGAAGAGAGCAGCAAAATAAAGTGAGCAAGTGTGATTGGAAAAGGCATATAAAGTTGGTTTAAGATTACAGTTCTACAGTGAATGAGCATAAAGGTTTTATAGCAGAACAACTATTTTTAGATTGTTAGGATGGGATGCATAAATTATTGTGGAAACACCAATTCTAGATTGCAGGCCAGAAAGATGAACGTTTTTGTCACTTTGATGTTTTAAGAAAGAGTAGGGATATGGAGATGAAAGTTTTTATTTCACTAAATTTGGCAAGTGGGAACATATGATGTCTGACATGCAGCAAAAAAGTGAATACTATCTCAAGAAATTTGTTAAGGTGCAAAGAATGGATTATGAAATACTTACAAGTAGAAAATTTGATGAAATACATTTAGAAGGATTGGGTAAACCTTTTTTAATAGAATTGAAATTGGTGGTATGAAAAAAACAACTCCAGGAATGATACTTTTCCTTATGATTACCTAACATCTTTAGTGACAAAGTAATTACATGTATTGTTAACAGCACTGAAGGAATGCTTTTCTAATCAGGGTTGAAGAGAGTCATAAAACATAGTAAGATGATCATTTTAACTAACTTAGATGGATAAAACAAAATTAAATCAGAAAAGAGACCTATAGTATTGCTGTTGCTATATTTGTATGTTTAATGTTGTGGAAGTGTATAAAAAAGTCTGTGTAGGGAAAGTTCGGTGTCCCTATTTTCAAGGCTTGGAAGGAAAGGACGGACCTTATAGTATTTTATGAATTGACAAAGAACATCTTTGGCTTTGTAGTCTGAATAAAACAGAAGACCATTTGTGGGTGTTATTCAAAGTGACATTCTTAGAGTTAGTATATATAAGTAGTAGGGATGTATGGGTCACATCCCCACACTAGGGTACGGGGAAGACCCATTAGAGAAAATGCTTTAAAACAATTTTGGTGAGTTTCATATGCCAGCATTTGAATTAGAAATCACTGTTTAGTAAGATCAGTTCTGAACATCAGTCACTCACATTTCTTGTACATTTGGAGTGCCATATCTTTGGCAATCTCATTTGGATTAATTGTGCATCACTCAAGTTGCGTGTGGTGACAGTTTGATTAATTATGCATTTATCAAGTTGTGTTTGGTGACTAGACATGATCCCCCTCTCCTCCCAGTTGTAATCCATTTCTGACAAACCTGAGTACAGTACCCCTACTTGATATATGATACTCAATATATAAAAGCTTTATTACAAGTAGCAACAAGTATTCTTCCTATCATATAGTGGTCCTGTCCCCTGTATCTCAACCCCTCATCACATAACATGATCTTTGCTTGATACACAGACTGCTACTATTTCTCCAAACACATAGTGGCCTCGTCCATGTATACTGTCCCATCCCAGCATTCATATGTCTTAGCTGTATCCCACTCTCTATCTATGTCCCAGTACAGCAGAAATATACCATACATGTAATCTCTGCTAACTCCCAGCAAAAAATCTAGTGGTATACTCAATTCTTTGTTGTATGAAGTCTAAATATGAGCAAATGAACAACTCATGAAAAATTACCACTTTGTATCTCATTTTAGTGTTGTTGGTGAAATAGGTATATGTTGCATGCAATATAAATACTGAGAAGACGTATAGTACTCCAGCTATCTTTTTTCTTTTTTCTGAAATGCATTGTACCTCACATACATAAGGTTTGATTTCCATTTATAGCGTGGTTTCTTTTATGGACTTCATCACCCATGCTTATTCTTTTTCTTGGTGGGGGTTGGGGCCAGTTTTGCCTCCATCACAACTAATCATCAGCTGCTCCCAGTGTCTGTCCTCTGTTGCTGGGTATACTAAATCCTCTGACCTCGATCAGGTTTGCTCCAACTATGTTTGAGACCAGTGAGGAGATTGAGGCATCCTGAGGCAGCATCATATTACTGCCAAGGGATTGTTTTTTCCTGTTTCTCCCTCCCCGATCATGCCCCTTAACACCATGAGTGTGGGGGAGTACAGTGGGCATCAGCAATGAATCACCTCTCACTTCTACAAAGGAATGATGCCAGCAGGATACTCCACCCACCTTCAGGCAGCACTGTGCAGTTGTTTCCCCATTTCCGCTACGTAAATAGAACTATGAAAGTGTGGCCTGGGCATGTGAGCCCCCCCCCCCCTTCAACTCACATTGGCCTAGTCTATAGCATTCTTTCTACATGGCACAACTTATAAGTAAAGGCATGGCATCCAGGTCTAAGGAGGTCATAGTTCCACTATGCTCAGCCATCATTAGACTAATAATCAGATACAATATACCCTTTGGCCTGTACCTGGCCAGGCATTTGCAATAGCTGAAGTGGCCACATAGGTTCCTCAGTAAAAAAATACAGGGTGCAAATAACATGTTCTATGCATACCACCTCAAAGCCCTGTCCCTGTACTTGGTCTCTTACAGACTACAGCAGGGCAATCTATGTTTAACCTACAAGGCATTCTCGAGTCCATCCCTGAAGAACTGGCTACACATTTGCAAAACAAACAGCACCACCATTATCTGATTTAAGGATTTGAAACCTTGTCTGTGACATAAATAAAACATTTTGTAGGGCCGGGTATATGTCTCAGAGATTTCCTCTTCACTGGAACAGACTCCCCATTCATGAGAAGCAGCTCTTTCCTAAGCCTATGCAAATGCAGTTTGGACCAATGGATGGGAAATTGCAAATTCACCCCTGGCTTGTCACCTGTGTCCATTATGGATAGGGATAGCTTGTAGATGCCCTAAGGCACAGGCATATACCAGCGCCATTCTAGGGCTTGTGCATTAATAATTTGGAAAAGTGGAGCATGACTGGCTAGGCTTAAAAAGGCTCTACAGCTGTTAGCCTAGTAACCTCTTAATATTCTGTAATTAGCTGAATAACTTACTGGCTGAGGTCACTATATCCCCGTTGTAACTTGTAAGGATTTTAAGGGCCCAAATAGCCACCATGGCTGTACATGGAGGACTAGGTAGGAATGGTAGGCTGCAGCCCTGCCTACCCACTAGATAATGACATTACACACTCAGGTTGTACCGGAAATGAAGCATAATCATGGAAGTATCCTACCTAGCTCTTACTAAGGGAACTGTCTCCCAGACCTACCTGCTTACCTTAGCCCAATTGCCTGATTTCAGTCTTAATCTCTAGTAGGAATGCACAAGAGCCAGCCGATGAACACATCAGCACAAATCCTCCACGAGGACATGTTGGCGATCACATCCTCCTCATTTTTCCCTCACCCTGCCAGTGCCAGCAAATGCTGAGCTACTAATCCAACTTGGGCTGTGGTCACAGCTTTATCTCTTTGCATCATTGGAGAAGGCCGATGAAATTCAATTTAACTGATATACTGGACAGGAGTAGGTGACAGCTGGCATACCATTTAGCATTTGTCAGATGATAGTATCTGCCACATCTTCCTCACATTATCCTAGCGATCTGACATCTCCCAATTTCAGTTCCTGTTTACTGAGGTTTCTGGGACCAGCTGCACATCATGCATGCTGAGGTTGTTTGGCATGCAGCTACTGCATGCACTATTTATTTCTTCAGCTTCTTAAACTGTGCCTATTTGAGTGGAAGACATTTTTGCATAACCCCTCACTTATGTGGTTGCCTCGCCACACTCTGAGAGGGTCCTGAATTAATCATGTTCCATCCTTACAAATAAGAGATTTATTTTATTATTTTGCACTTCAGTTAACTGTTTTAGAGTGTTACTGCTTTATTTTTGCTGTAAGTGTTGATTTTGTACTTTAAATCATTTTAAAGGCCCTTAATGCTTGAGATCACCTTGTCTCGGTAGTTTGTTTATGTTGTTCTTTGGTAGCATTACTCTCTCAGGCAAACTTTTAATGTTTTTATATCAACTCATTACATCCGAGTGATGCCTCCAGGTGCATTTGCAGTTAACTCCTAATGAATTTCTATAGACATAATTTCCACATTTTTCTAAATATCTCAACAACCAAGTAACACAGACAGAACTCCTTAGCCTTGTATGAAAGCTCTTGGCTAGATGAATAAAATACTGCTAACATTATGTGTAACTTCAGTGGTTGCTGAGATATTGTGAGTTATTTACAAAATATTACAAACTTAATAGCTACTGTGTTTACTGTGCTTATAAAATTCAGTTTAAGACCTAGAACCTAAAGAATACTACCACTATAAAATAGTTTGTGTTAAAGGGTTTGCCATTTATACTTCTTTCATAACCCCTATGGTTCCAGAGATATGAACGTTTCTTTGAAATGTGAGGACATAATTTGATTCTGTGAAAAGGCTTAGGCTCTGCCCATTGGAGTTTAAAGAGGAAACTTCCTGAGCTCCATTGAAGTGAATGAATGAGGACTGAGATAGTCCATCTAGTGGCAATATGTGGTTGTCTGGTCTATTTGAGTTGTAAAAAATATAAGAAGGCTAGAAATGTAGTTGTTTTATTGTCCAGAGGACTTAGGAGCAAGTTTCCTGTGGTTTAAGTGCCTGTATAAATTTGACATGTTTGAGCAAGTTTAAAACTGTACCAGTAACTCAGTGAGTGTAGAGCAACAACTTTGCATGCTGGGTAGTATAGAACAGCTAATTTGCATATTGAAAAGAACTGCCCTTTGAATTTACTATTATTTTTTATTTTATTTTATTTTACATTTGTTGACCGGGCTAGTCTAGCTGGATATATGTCCATTTTCAGTAGAGGCCCGGGAAGAAAAGCTCCACACATAACATAATAAATACAGACAGACATATTGTTAATAAAGACATACAATAAAAATAGAAATATAAATCAACTTGTTAATAAAATCAACGTACATTAAGGAACTCAAACAGTTTAAAATCATACATAATGTTCGGTCAGTTTCAAAGCATTTTACCTAGTACATAAAAGTTATGCAATAAGGCATTTGCCATATAGATATCAGTTAAAGCTCAGAAGAGTAGAGAAGTAGAAGGAGAATCTAAGATGAATAATAGGGAAGAGGCAGGAGTCAGGAAGTGAGAGAGAAAAAGAAGGAAGACAGTCAGGAGGAGGTGGGAGAGATGGGAGAAGTAGGTCAGGGCATAGTAGGACAGCAAGGGAAAAGAAACAGGGTAGATGCTAATTATTAAGCCAGAAGAAGGGTTAAAGGTAAAGAGAGGGTGGGGAGAGGGAAGTTAGTCTGGAGTACTACAAGAACAAAGCCAGTGGTTTTGGAAGTACAGTTTGATTTGTTGTTTGAAGAGAGGTAAGGATGAGATTAGAGTTAACTCCTTGGGCAGCAAATTCCATGCTCTCCCTACAGTATTGGTGAAAAGAGAGTCACCAGCTCCGTTGTGGGCCTTTATGGGTTTGGTCATAAGTTTACAAGAGGAATGAAGAGAGGTGAGATTGTTATAAGGGAGTAAAAGTTGTGATAGTATAGGGGTGTTAGTAGGTTGGTACAGTAATTTGTGGGCAATAGTGAGTTGTGAGATAATAAGATAGTTTTGTAGTTCAAGCCAGCCTAAGTGTTTCAAATTGAGGCAGTGATGGGTTCTAAAAGGGTTACCAGTGGCGAAGCGGGCAATGTTATTGTAGCAAGTTGCTAGTTTGTTTAGGTTAGTTTTCTTGAGGTTGGTGAAGATAGGAGCGGTGTAAAAGAGAGTAGATATGAGATGAGAGTGAGCAATAGTAGCTCTAGTAGATGGGGTGAGAAATGGTTTAATACGGTATTATGATCCTATTTTTCTGTTAACTGATTTGATGGTGTTGTTGATGTGTTGGTCAAAAGAGAGATTGTTATCAATGGTTATTCCTAGCAGTTTAGTTGTGGAGTCAGGAGAGATGACAGTGTTGTTGTTTGAGGAGATGGTGAAGTTTAGTGGAGAGGTACGAGTGGTGGGGGTGAAGAGGAGAAGTTTGTTTTTTTTAGCATTGAGAAGTAGGTATCGTCTAGTGAACCATGTTTCTACTGTGTTGAACATAGTTTGAGTTAGTGAGATTAGATCTGAAGAGGAGGATGCTGAAGAAATGATAGTGGAGTCATCTGCGTATTGAATGCAGGTAGCTTGAGGAATTACAGAGTGGAGATCATTAATATAGAGGGAGAAGAGGAGAGGACCAAGAATGGAGCCCTGAGGGATGCCAATAGCAATGGGCAGTAAGGAGGAGATGTGGTTTTCCCAATGAACGGCTTGTTGTCTGTTACTGAGGTATGACGTAAACCATTTGATGGCAAGGTTATCAAATGAGAGGGATTCAAAAATGCTAATTAAAGAAGAGTGGTTGACCATGTCAAAAGCTTTAGAAAGGTCAATGAATAAGGCAGAAGAGAGAAGATTATTGTTGCGATTGCTGTTAATGGTATCTACAAAGGAAAGGAGGGCAGTGGTGGTGCTATGGTGTGGTCTAAAGCCATGTTGACAGTTAGCTATAATATTGTGAAGAGAGAGGTACTGTACAAGTTGCTGATGAATACATTTCTCCATCATTTTTGCTAAAGGAGAAAGAAGAGCAATAGGTCTGAAGTTGGAATAGTCAGTAGAGTTGCCGCCTTTATGTAGTGGGATTATATGAGAGATTTTCCAGATATGAGGGATGGTTCCCTCTTGGATGGTCCTATTTATGAGTATAGTAATTGGGTAAGCAATTTCTTTGGCTGCCTTTTGCAGAAAAAGGGAAGGGAGCTTGTCAGCAGAGGGGGTACAAGGTTTCAGTTTGAGAATAAGTTTATAAATGAAAGAGGTAGAGATGGGTTGTAGAGAGAAGTTGTAGGAAGAGTTTACTTGATTATTAGGAGGATAGAAGTTATTAGTGTTTAATTGTCTAGCAAGAGATTGAATAGTTTCAGTAAAGAATGAGTTAAAAGCATTTGCAGTTTGGAGAGGGGTGTCTGGGTCAGCATTTAGTGGGGAGGGAGTTTTATATAGCCTAGGCTAGTCTCTAGTCCCAAAAGCACCCTTAGTCAGCCCACTATAAACCCCTTGTACATTGCATCCTTGTATCTCCCAGTAAAGGACCCGACACATCATGGATATCTATTTTGTCAATTTCATTGCAGCCAGTTTGGTGGATATGGGTGCAGTTAGACAATGCAACAATTGTCTAATGTTCACTGACAACCATTTAATCCTCAAATAAACAAAACAGTATGCAAGAAATGCATATACACAACGTCTCTGGAGGCAAAACACTTGTGCATGAATACTCATAATGATAAGCTGGTCTATAGAAACACATATGCTACACTCAACACACATAGTACACACCACACACATAGACTTATTTATTCTGAGATACTTAAATACATTCTTCCCAAATTCTAAAGACCTCCCAGACATTCCATCTGCAAAAATTATCTTCAGCAAACTTGCAACACCTGACATTGTACATATATCAAGTCCATAAGGCAAGCCAATATACTACTCAAGACTGCAGGCACAGGAGACCCCACTGTAAGACATACTGATGCCCCACTTACCAGGATGAGCAAGGAGAAAATCATGTTTAGTTGCCTATCAGGGCAAGATCTGCCAAGTTTCACATGCACTCAAGTCATTGTACCACATGTACCAGTATGATTCAGTCATAGTACTTGTAGGTGCAAATGACCTGAGATGTAATCTCCCCAAAACTACATGAAGATAAATATTATGAAGATCTCTGACTATGTGTCACAGCCTGATATGTGCCTAGCATTTTGTAGTATTCTATCTTCACCAAGGATGATGCCACAAAATGAAGAGAAAATCTTTTTTTTTTTGGCTTTTCCCGGTTAGGGGTTACCACAGTGGATCACTTGTCCGCTCATGATTGGCAGTGGAGTTTTATGGTGTCAAATTGCCAGCCTGGCACCCAACCTTCCACAGAAGACACACACATGCATGGACTCATGTCTAGAGCCAATTTGGAGTGTCCAAGCCATCTACATGTCTTTGGGATGTGGTGGGAAACCAGAGCACTTGGAGGAAACCCACGCGACCACAGGGAGGACATGCAGACTCTGCACAGAAGGCACCCCAGCCAAGGATCGAACCAGAGAACCTCTTGCTGTGAGGTAGCAATGCTAACCACTGCACCACTGTAGCCATCATAAAATGAAGAGAAAATGATTGACTTTAATAACTGGATTCGTTTTTGGTGTCATTCTAGGGGATACAATATTTGTCAGCATGGGAGGTCATGGTTAACAAACCACATTGATTTGTCAAGGATGGTCTGCAGCTGTACCCTCTAGGCTTTTGAATATTGGCTAAAAATTGTCCTCCCCATAGAGCCTTTTTTATGCAATGCTAAATTGACAAACCTTCAAACATAGCAAAATCTATCCAAGGAAATGTAAAGGTGCTATTGCTTAGTGCCAGGATTCTAAATAAGAAGCTGTACTCCCTTCAAGATATCCTTACCTTAAGGAATGTGGACATCTGTGCAGTTACTGAGACATGTTTTACACTGCAGAGATTATCTCAGCAGTGCAAGACTTCAGTGCCATCCACACATTTATATCAGCAACTGCACAAACAGTGACTAAAGGTGGAGGTGTCTCAGTCAACATCAGTAACAAACATACCTCTAGACTGGTTAAACAGGATAACACACTTGAGTTCCTCCATGTTTGGACTAACATAGACAAAGTCCCGTACCATATCCTAGCAAGCTATAGGTCACCCTCTATGCCCCATGAAGCCCATAGCTCATACTTAAACCTACTGGCGATACTCACCATTCAACCAAATACCATATGCATGGGAAGAAATACCATGCCCATGGGGGAGTTTAATTATCCCTCTATAAACTGGGAATCCTACACAACCTCAAATTTGCAGGCACAGAGATTCCTAGATTTTGTAAACGCAAACACCCTGGATGAGTTAGTGCATAATCCTAGTAGAGGTACTAACATACTGGACCTGGCACTCACAAGTATGGGAGAACACTGCATCCCCTCCCCCACTCCAGAGAGCACACTTGAAATACCAGGCTAATCTTACCACACTTTTCGGCCACCAAACCAGGACCAAAACACTAAAGGTGGGGGAGTGTCCATATTCACCAAGGATATTCACACCAACAGGCTAGTTGCCCGACACAATGCGTCTGAAATTCTCATAGGGCAACTAGCACTAAGGTAAGACTGCAATCCAAATTATAGATTGCTACAGATCACCCACCGTGCCCCAAGATTCTCACTACACCTTTCTAAACATACTGGAAAATATTAAGATACAACCAAACACCCTAATACTGGGTGATTTCAACTACCCTGCCATTAACTGGGCAAACTACTCGTGTACCAACATCTTTTCCCGACGGTTCTTGGAATTCATAAATTCCAATGCAATGGATCATCTAATCCATAGTCCCACCAGGGGCTCCAATATCCTAGACCTTGTCATTACCAACATGGAAAATCGATGCTCCACACCTATGGTCACCCCACATTGGTCAGGTCTTACCATAAGCTAATCACCCCTGACATCCACATCCCTCCCTCACCCTCCATAAGGAAATCTCCATAAAAAACTTCTCCAAAGCCAACTTCATGCTACTCAAGTCAGAAGTGACAAACTTCATGACACCCATGCAGACGGGAACAGAACGTTCGACTGCTGAATCTTACAATAAGGCACTGTATGAGCATATCCACTTGTGCATGAATCGTGCCATCCCAAATTGAACCAAGACACTCTCCTCCAAAAAAAGGAAGCCATTCTAGTGGTCCCCTGCCATAAACAAACTTTACAACAAAAGGAAGAAACTGTTGCGGAAAAGAGGAAAATCCCAGGATGCAAAAAACTCCCTTACTAACCTCAGAAGCTGAAATCCCTCATAAAATCCTCCAAAGCTAGTTACAAAAATAAAATTGCCAAAGATTCCCAAGACAACCACAAGGCATTCTATAGCTATGTCAAGAATCTAAATGGCAATGCTCAGATCTGCTCTGAGCTACAACAGAATGGCATTAAATATACTGATCCCAAGGATTTTGCCAATATCCTGGCAGATCGATTCAGTGCCAACTTCACCCCTCTCTCACCCCTAAAGGACCCATCTCAGTACTGAAAGATTGCCAAATTCCAGTAATAATGGCCGCACAGGTAAAAAACACACTATCCAAAGCTAAGAATACAGCATCCATGGGACCAGACAACATCCTAGGCTGTGTACTGTATGAACTACAAAATGAACTGGCACCTCACCTAAGTGTCATGTTTAATCATAGCCTCACCTCAGACTTTGTGCCCACTGAGTGGTGCACAGCTACAGTTATCCCACTCCACAAGGGGGGATCCACCTTGGATCCTGGGAACTACTGCCCCATCAGTCTGACGAGCCTGATCTGCAAGGCCATGGATCGTATTATCATGGAACTTATAAACAAAGACATTGGCAACCTTCAAACACTGGACACCACCCAGTTTGGGTTCGTGAAGGGCCAATCTTGTCTTCTGAACCTGATTGACTTCTTTGAATCAGTCTCCAGAGCTGTTGGTGAGGGTAAGGCAGTCCACACAGCCTATCTGGACCCCGCCAAGGCCTTCGACACCATCCCCCATTCTGGAATCATAGATAAACTTAACTAAGCTGTGCATTAATCCCTACATCACTCGATGGGTTGCCAACTGGCTTACTGACAGAACCCACACTGTAAAAGTAGCCGACTCCAAATCCAGCTCCAGACAAACAACAAGTGGAGTACCTCAGGGTTCAGTCCTGGGATCGCTCTTGTTTGGCATCTACTTCTCTGAAGTACAGACCAACACTAAGGGACTCTGGCTAACAAAGTTCAGAGATGACTCCAAACTGGGAGCCATTATTGAATCCCCAAATGATGTGGATATTCTACAAAAGGGCCTTACAGAAACAGATGCTTGGTACCAGAGCCATTGGCTCAAGCTCAGTGTTAAGAAATGTATAGTTATCCCCTTTGGAAAAAACATGTAGTCGTGAATTACCACATAGGTGGCAGTACACTAAACACCAAAAGTGTGATAAGAGACTTAGGGACACAGGTGGGCAGTGGTCTCACCTTCGATAACCACATCACCACAACAGTCAGGAAATCCTTCTATGTGGCACACCTCATCACTAAGGGCTTTTCATCCAGAAAAAAGGAGGTCATTCTCCCACTGTACTCATCCCTCATTAGACTCATTATAGAATACAACACCCTGTTTGGTATATACCTCTCAAGACATCTGCAACAACTGGAAAGGCTGCAAAAATACCTCACTAAAAGAATCACAGGCCTAAAGCAGATGCCCTATGCTGACCATCTAAAAAAACTCTAGCTATACTCTGTTGCATATCGTCTCTGCTTAACATACAAGGCCATGTCAAACCCAGAGCTGTTGGACATGCTACACTTAAAGACATCCCAATCCCTCAGAGCCACATGCTCCAGGGATCTAAACATTGTCATCACAATGAATAAAACATGCTGGAGGGATAGGTTCCTGACCCAGAGACACCACAGACTCTGGAATGGACTGTCCATACATGTCAAGCAGAGTGCCTC
Organism: Protopterus annectens; assembly: GCF_019279795.1. Lineage (NCBI taxonomy): Eukaryota > Metazoa > Chordata > Ceratodontiformes > Protopteridae > Protopterus > Protopterus annectens. The sequence continues at coordinate 1,391,813,015 of NC_056732.1, forward strand.
TTTGGGCCTCTTCAAAAGGAACCTTAATGATGGATGGGAGATAGGAAATTCACCCCAGGGATCATGTCAGTCACCCTGCTAGACAAGGGTCCAGGGAAGTAAATACTGTGGGAAGAAATAGCCAGGGAATTGTTATGGCTAGGCTTGTATAGGCCCCAGGGCCAATAGCCTAGTACCAACCTATGAATCTATGAACCATATCCTGCCTTTTTTGGTAAGGTCAAACCACAAAACAGTCTCCTTCAAAAAAAAAGATCAGTTCTGTAACACCGGCTAACCTTGTAAACAGTAAGAAACTACTCCAAGTCAAACTACCTTTTATTAAGTGATAACCTGTCAAAAGTTCAAGCCCCTCCAAACCCAGGTAGCACAGCAGCCTATGTGGAATTATTCACAGAAGCTCTGTACAACCAAGTCCATAACTACATAGGTTCATAGGTACATAGGTAGGTACTAGGCTATTGGCCCTAGGGCCTATATAAGCCTAGCCAAAAATGTGCTCTGCCTTTCACCACCCAAGAAAATTATTTTCCTGTGCCCCTGTTGAGCAGAGCCACAGAAGTGATCCCCAGGGTGAATTTCCTATTTCCCATCCAGTCATCAAGATTTTTCTTGCAGAGTGCTAATCAGGAACTCTGTTTGACATAGATAGGTAGTCTGTTCCAGAATATGGGAAGTCTCTGGGACAGGAATCTATCCCTCCAGCATGTTCTGTTTATTGTAGTGACAAGGTTTAGGTCCCTACAGCATGTAGTTCAGAGGGATTGGGATTTCTTTAAGTGAAGCATGTCCAACAGCTCTGGGTTTGACATAGCTTTGTATGTTAGGCAGAGATCGCCTCTGAGTAGGCGATATGCAACGGAGTAAAGTTGGAGTTTTTTGAGACAGTCTGCATAGGGTATCTGTTTGAAGCCAGTAATCCTCTTTGTGAGGTATTTCTGTGGCCTCTCCAGTTGTTGTAGAAGTCTTGTGAGGTACATACCAAAAGGGGTGCTGTACTCTGTAGTGGGCCTAGTGAGTGATGAGTAGAGGGGAACAATGACCTCTTCTTTTCTGGATGCGAAACTTTTTGTGATGAGATGTGCCACATAGAAGGATTTCCCGACCACTGTGGCAATGTGATTATCAAAGGCAAGACTACTGTCCACCTGTGTCCCAAGGTCTCTTATCACACTTTTGGTGTTAAGTAGACTACCACCTATGTGGTAGTTCATGGGTACAGAGTTTTTACCAAAGGGAATGACAATGCACTTTTTGGTATTGAGCTTGAGGCCATGGCTTTGACACCAGGCATCTGTCTCAGTGAGGCCCTTTTGTAGGATGTCCACATAATTAGGAGTTTTGATTATGGCTCCCAGTTTGCAGTCATCTGCAAACTTCATTAGCCAAAGACCTTCTGTGTTAGCCTGTACTTCAGAGAAGTATATACCAAACAGGAGAGGACCCAGAACTGAACCCCTGTGGTACTCCACTTGTCACTGGTCTGAAGTCGGATTTGGAGTCTGCTACTTTCACAGTGTGGGTTCTGTCCATGAGCCAGTTGGCAACCCATCTTGTGACATAGGGATTTATACCTAGTTTAGTGAGTTTATATATAATTCCAGAGTGAGGGATGGTATCGAAATCCTTGGCGAGATCTAGATAGGCTGTATGAACCACCTTACCCTCATCTATGGCTTTGGTGACTGCTTCAAAGAAGTCCATCAGGTTTAGGAGACATGATCTGCCTTCTACAAACCCGAACTGGATGGGGTCCAGAGTTTGGAGATTATCAATGTCTTTGTTTATGAGTTCCATGATGATATGTTCCATGGCCTTGCAGAACAGGCTCGTCAGGCTAATGGGGCAGTAGTTCCCGGGGTCCGTTGTGGCTCCCAATTTGTGGAGTGGGATAACTGTCGCTGTGTGCCATTCAGTGGACACAAAGCCTGAGGTGAGGCTATGATTGAACATGATACTTAGGTTTGGTGCCAGTTCGTTCTGTAGTTCATGTAGAATGCAGATGGGGATATTGTCAGGTCTCATGGATGCTGTGTTCTTGGCTTTGGAGAGTGTGTTTTTTTACCAGTGCAGCTATTATTACAGGAACTTTGCATTCTTCCGGTATAGAGATGGGCCCTCTAGGGGGTGAGAGAGGGGTAAAGTTAGCACTGAACCTATCTTCCAGGATGTTGGCAATATCAGTTGGTTCTGTATATTTAGTGCCATTGTCCTGTAACTCAGAGCAGATCTGAGTGTTGCCATTGAAATTCTTGACATAGCTATAGAATGCTTTGTGGTTGTCTTTAGAGTCAGTGGCAATTTTGTTTTTGTAATTAGCTTTGGAGGATTTTATGAGGGATCTCAGCTTCTTACTGAGGCTGACCAGGGAGCTCCTCCAGTCATGGGATTTTACTCTTTTTTGCAACAGTTTCTTTCTTCTGTTGTAGAGTTTGTTTATGGCAGAGGGCCACCAGATTGGCTTCCTTTTTTTTGGAGGGTAGCATCTTCGTTCTGTTAGGAATAGCACATTCCATGCACTCATGTAAGTGCTTATAAAGTGCATTTGTGTAGGATTCACAGTTGTACCTCTATTGTCCGTCTGCATGGGTGCCATGAAGTTTGCCACATCTGTCTTAAGAAGTGTGCTGTTGGCTTTGGAGAAGTTTTTTTACGGTGGTTTCCCTAATTGGGGGTGGGGGCGGGATGTGGATGTCTAGGGTGATTAGCTTCTGTTCGGATCTGACCAATGAGGAATTGACCTCTGGTGTGGAACACCGCTCTGCAATACAGGCTGCTGTGCCTACCAGAAGTAAGCCCAAAACTGATTAAAAAAACATGCTGCCCTAGTGGAATCCAAAAACTAAACAGGTTGTACAGCAAAAGAAAAAAAAAAAGCCACAGCTAAAATTAGGAAGTGTAACACCAAAAAAAGATAAAAAGTCCCTCATCAAACTGAACAGACAAGTAAGAGGTCTAATTAAGTCCAACAAAGTAGGGATTGTGTGTGGTGTGTGTGTGTGTATGTGTGTGTGTGTGTGTGTGTGTGTGTGTGTGTGTGTGTGTGTGTGTGTGTGTGTGTGTGTGTGTGTGTGTGTGTGTGTGTGTGTGTTTTAGGGGTAACACTAGGAGTACATTGTGCATACCCCTTAAGGTAACCGTTCTGGATTCAACAACAGCCCTACCACAATGCTTTTGCTGTTTCTTCATTCCGAAAGATTACTCAAAGTGTATACATAGTGTAGAGCTTGCAGTAAGCTTTATGATTACCTCTCAGTGCCCCAAACCAAGGAAAATCATAATGCCTTCTTTAGCTATCTCTGAAACTTCAAAGGAAGCACACAACAGTGTGCCAAACTGCTGGTAAATGAAGCCACATTCACAGAACCAGGAGATATAGCAAATCTTCTGGTTAACAACTCCAACTTTACCTCCAGCCACTCCCCAGGAAGTACCATCTAACATAACCCCTTCAACTATCAGTAAGAAGTAAGTCTTAGATGTGCTCTCTAAGGCCAAGAATACAGCTTTGATGGGCCCCAATAATATCCCAGGATTCTTCCAAAGAGCCTGAAATATGGCCTATCAAAGTCACTGGAGTCAATCTTCAACCACAGCTTCTTTACAGACTTCATGCCATGCAAATGAAAGACTGCAATGGTCATACCTTTGCATAAGGATCTCAGGAACTACAGACCCATTAGACTGACTAGTCTCATATGCAAAGCCATGGAAAGAATTCTCATGGAAAGGATTAACAATGACATAGGAAATCTTCAAACAATGGACCCAACCAAGTTTGGTTTTGTCAAAGGCAGGTCATACTTACTGAAGCTGGTGAACTTTTTTGAGAAGGTCACCAAGGCAATGGATGTGGGTAAAATGATGCGTGCTGCCTACGTTGACCTAGCTATGCATTTGATACAATGCTCCACTTGGGCATTGTAAACAAACTCAGAATTTAGGCATAAACCCCTATATAACTTGCTAGATAGCCAGCTGGCTCGCAGACAGGACCCAGGAAGTTAGGATTGGCGAGACAACCACCACAAAGAGGCTGGTCACCAGTGGAGTCTCCCAGGGCTCTGTGCTGGATTTGCTCTTCTTTGGCATCTAATTTTTTTAAGTCAGAGCCAATGACAGGGGCCTCTGGCTTGCCATGTTTGCAGAGGATTGCAAGTTAGGAGCAATCATAGAAACTCCCCAAAGATACTAACATCTTACAGGAAGGTCTAAGACAGACAAATGACTGGTGCCAAATCCACAGCTTAAAACTTAGTACCAAGAAATGCATAATAGTACCTTTTGAGAAGTCAGCCACCCAGGGAAAATACTCCATTGATAAAACACTCCTAAAAGTAGACACAGTAGTCAGGGATTTGGGGACTCATGTAGATAGTATTTACATTTGTCTAAGGTAGTAAGAAAATAATTCAATGTCACTTAACTTGTAATTAAGGGTGTGGCACCTAGGCCCAGGGAAGTCATTGTGCCACTGTACTCAGACCTCATTAGAACCATCATTGAGTATAATGACCCCTTTGGTATGTACCTGACCAGGCACATGCAACAGCTGGAATGTCCACAGAGGTTCCTCACAAAAAGGAATACAGGCTGTAAACACAATGTCCTACGCAAGTCACCTCAAACCCCTATCTCTATACTCTGTTTCCTACAGACTGCTGAGAGGGGATTTATGCCTGACATACAAGGCATCCTTGGATCCCACTGTGATGAACCTTTTACATATCTGCAAAATGAACATCATCTGAACTACTAGAGCTAAGGCTTTAAACTTTGCTTGCAACTTAAATAGGACATATTGGAAGGACAGGTATGTATCTCAGACAATCCCCTGTTCACTGGAGTATTCTTCTCATCCATGTGAAACACAGCTCTTCCCTAACCCTGTCCCAAATGCAACCTGGACCAGTGGATGGGGAATTGGAAATTCACCCTTAGTCTGACACCTATGACTCTGATGGACAGAGGCTGCCATTAAATTAGGCCTTAACAAACATACATCCACTTAAAATAATCTCTAATATGCAGTCACTAGTACAAAAAATTTGGATTGCATGGCTAGACTTATAAAGGCCTCAGTGGTCTTTAGCCTAATACATAGTTATGAACTTTTGAACCAAGGAATCTTATGGTAAATTATCATTTCTTGTACCATTAAGAGACATAATAAGATCAATCAGTCATGAAAAAATAAAATGCTGCATTACTGTTAGAAAGGAACCAGTGAAGAAAATTATGAACTGTAACATGTTTGTCTAAGATTCTGCAATAACATAATTTATGGGATGTACCCTGTAGTAATCCAATAATTGATATAATACTGCATCTAAAATAACCCTGCAACTTGTCTATTTATTTGGTTAAACTGAGTCGTTTGGGAAGTTATCTACCTCAGGGAACTACCATGTTAACAGTACACCCCTAAGAACTGACACAGTTGTTCAGAGTTTGGGAGCTTTTGTGGACAGTAACCTAACTTTCAACCAACATATGTCCATTGTTGTAGGAAAGTGCATTTATATTGCACAGCTTATAAACAAAGTGACTGTGTCTAGATCTAGGGATGTTATTGTTCCCCTTTACTATGGCTTCATTGAGTATAATGATTCTTTGGCATGTATCTGTTTAGACACGTGCAACAAATGGAAAACCTACAGCGATACTTTACTAGAAGGATACAAGGGCTAAACAAAATGTCCTACATGGACTGACTCAAAGCCCAGTCTCTATACTTGGCATCTTACAGACTGCTAAGAGTTGACCTGTGGCTGGCATATAAGGAATCCTCTGACCCATTATTGATGGATTTACTGCACATCAGCAAGTCAAATATCATCAGAAATACTCAGTTTAGGGATCTAAACTTCTGCTGTAGCATCAACAGAACAGATAGGAGAGACAGGTATGTCTCACAAAGGATAATGCTGGTCTGGAAAACCACTTGGTCATCATAAAACAAAGCTAATCCCTGTGCATATTCAAGCACAACTTGGATCTATGGATGAGAAACAGAAAAATTTCCCTAGGACTGTCCCCTGTACTACTGATAGACATAGGCAGCTCCAAAATGCTTTACCCCATGCATGGGTCCTCTTAAAATATCTATGGTAAGATCCCAGTTATTCTTATAATGGATAATATATAATTACTGACCATTGGATGAGTAAGGCCAATATAACATCAAATGGGATAGGACAGTTCAAACAGATCATACCTAATCAACCTGGAGGACTTCTTTGAGAAGGTCACCAAAGCAATGGATGTCAGCAAAATTGTTCACACTATCTACCTTGACCTGGCCAAGGCATTTGACACAATACCTCACTCAGGCGTTGTTGACAGACTCAACAGGTTAGGTACAAACCCTTATGTCACCCAGTGGATAGCCATCCGGCTCACCGATAGGACCTATGAAGTTAGAATTGGGGAGGCCAGTCACAAGCGGAGTCCCTCAGGGATCACAAAAATCCTCAATAAGGCACTTCAGAAGGATGACCACTGCTCATATACTCCTCACATTGTGTTTTGGTGTTTTTGGTCACTTTTCCTCACTTGTTTTTTGGTGTCCCTCAGGGATCAGTCCTGAGACGGCTCCATTTTGGCATTTATTTCTCTGAAGTCAAGGCCAATGTCAATGGCCTCTGACTGACTAAATTTGCAGATGACTGCAAATTAGGAGCTATCATTGAATCCTCCACTGACACCAATGTTCTCCAGGAACTTCCTGGATAGACAAATAACTGGTGTCCGAGTCATGGACTAAAACTAAATGCCAAGAAATGTATAATAGTATCCTTTGGGAAGTCATCCACACCTGGTAAATATCATATTGTCAACATACCTCTAAGAGTTGATCCAGTAGTCAGGGACTTAGAGACACACACACACACACACACACACACACACACACACACACACACACACACACACACACACACACACACACACACACACACACACACACAGTAATCTAGACTTTGACCGTCACGTTTCTACAGTAGTAAGGAAATCATTCTGTGTTGTGCAACTTATCTAGGTCCAAGGAAGTCATTGTTCCATTGTATTCAGCATTCACCTGACCTATCATTGAGTACAATGCCCCCTTTGGTATGTACCTAACCAGGCATATCCAACAACTGAAACATCCACAGAAACTAAAGAATAAAAGAATACAAAAAGAATACAGGGTGTAAGTAACATGTTCTATGCAGACTGAATACAGGGTGTAAGTAACATGTTCTATGCAGACTGCCTCAAGGTCCTATCCCTGCATTCTGTCTCCAACAGGCTGTTGAGGGAACATCTATGCTCAACATATAATGCATTGTCAGAACTCACTTCAATGGACCTCCTGCATATCTGAAAAACAAACAGTACCAGAATTACCCATTTTAAAGACTTAAACCTTGCCTGCGATATAAATAGAACAAACTGGAGAGACAGGTATGTATCCCAGACACTACCCCTTCTATGGAACAGCCTTCCAATCCATGTGAAGCAGAGTTCCTCCCTAATCCAAGTGCAACTTGGACATTTGGATGGAAAACCGGAAATTCATCCCTGGATTGGCATCTATGCCTCTAATGGACACAGGCCACATGTAAATGCTTCCTCTCACAAACACCTGCTTGCACCTATCAAGGGTACTAGAACTTGTTAGACATTTGGAATGCATGGCTAGGCTTAAAAAAGCCTTTGTGGTCATTTGCATAGTAAACACTTATGAACTTATGAACCTATAAAAGAAACTGGCTAGGCTTTAAATGGCCTGCAAGGTCAGATAGCCTAGTACTTACCTATGAAACTATTCATTGACTATTACCATTTCACATTTACATTGATCCTACACACACACACACACACACACACACACACACACACAAATATATATATATATATATATAATACATATATATATATATATATATATATATATATATATATATATATATATATATATAAAAACAATACTGAATTATTAACATTTAAAGTAGACGTTGTGTGACTAGCTTGGGTCTCTACTAAAGCAGGTCTTTGCCTTCCTAGGAACACTGGCCTCACCATTTGAGAAAGTTTACATAGCTTGACTAGCTATAATGTTATCATAGTTTAGACTTCTACTGGTTAAACAAATGGAGGATTATTGAAAGACTGAAATATTCCATGATGTCTATTTGCTTTATGAAATAATTGTTTTCTATAATTCTGTAATCTCTTTTGTTAGTTGTCATGGTGCACATTCTTTGAAGTCAACACTACAGTTTTTCTTTTTTGCATTATTACAGTGCTAATTGGTGTGTATTTTCAGGTTTTATTGCACAATAATAATAATTTTAGCACTAACCAATAAAGCACAATGAACTCTCTATGTCTTTCTTCTTTTGGTCATTAAATATATATTCATTGTGTATTACTGAACAGCAAGTGACTTTCGGCACTTTGACTGGAAAGTAAAGCTGAATGGCTTTCACTGACTTGTAAATGGACTTTACTTGGTTAGATTTATTGATTGAAATGTAAATGGACTTCACAATATAACATAATTAAACAATCCGGGACTTCACAATATAACATAATTAAACAATCCAAATTTTCTCTGTCTTTCAGATCTACCTGGTTATGCAATGATACAATGAAGGGGAAATGAGTGGACAAGTGTGTGGACGTGTGTATGTGTGTGTGTGTGTGTGTGTGTGTGTGTGTGTGTGTGTGTGTGTGTGTGTGTGTGTGTGTGTGTGTGTGTGTGTGTGTGTGTGTGTGTGTGTGTGTGTGTGTGTGTGTGTGTGTGTGTGTGTGTGTGTGTGTGTGTGTGTGTGTGTGTGTGTGTGTGTGTGTGTTGGGAGGGGCATCACTCATATACCATAGTAGCAGTTTCTAATCTAGAATGTGTGGGAATTAGTAGCAAACTCTGTCTGGGCATGACAAACTTTGGAAATTGTGTATACCTAGTGCTAAATGAAATGCATTTCTTCAAAAAGCTGTTTATCACTAGCCAAAATCAATTGACTGTATTCTTTTAGTC